>NC_092103.1:44058009-44281061 GCF_045679555.1 Salvelinus alpinus | reverse complement strand
GTCTCTCTGTATTATGGTGTGTCGTCGTCTCTCTGTATTATGGTGTGTCGTCGTCTCTCTGTATTATGGTGTGTCGTTGTCTCTCTGTATTATGGTGTGTCGTCGTCTCTCTGTATTATGGTGTGTCGTTGTCTCTCTGTATTATGGTGTGTCGTTGTCTCTCTGTATTATGGTGTGTCGTTGTCTCTCTGTATTATGGTGTGTCGTCGTCTCTCTGTATTATGGTGTGTCGTTGTCTCTCTGTATTATGGTGTGTCGTCTCTCTGTATTATGGTGTGTCGTCGTCTCTCTGTATTATGGTGTGTCGTCGTCTCTCTGTATTATGGTGTGTCGTCGTCTCTCTGTATTATGGTGTGTCGTCGTCTCTCTGTATTATGGTGTGTCGTCGTCTCTCTGTATTATGGTGTGTCGTCGTCTCTCTGTATTATGGTGTGTCGTCGTCTCTCTGTATTATGGTGTGTCGTCGTCTCTCTGTATTATGGTGTGTCGTCGTCGTCTCCTCACTACTCCAGTCCCTTTAGTCTATTGGAGGGTGTGATAAAAAGATCATTGTACATTCAACTATATCACGCAACTCATTCCACTACCTATTCCACCATTTTCCTCACATAGACAGCATCCACCCCTAAGGACCTATCCTCTCCCTCCCACGTCCCCTGCTTACCTCTTCTCTTCTCCCACCCGTGTCCACCGATATCGGCCCCGGCTAACCCACGTCTCCCTCGGCTAAACCCACGTCTCCCTCGGCTAAACCCACGTCTCCCTCGGCTAAACCCACGTCTCCCTCGGCTAAACCCACGTCTCCCTCGGCTAAACCCACGTCTCCCCCGGCTAACCCGCGTCTCCCCCGGCTAACCCGCGTCTCCCCCGGCTAACCCGCGTCTCCCCCGGCTAACCCGCGTCTCCCCCGGCTAACCCGCGTCTCCCCCGGCTAACCCGCGTCTCCCCCGGGTAACCCGCGTCTCCCCCGGCTAACCCGCGTCTCCCTCTAAGAGCTCATTCCTCTGCGTCGCTGGGGCTCAACACTCCGTTGACCTGGTAATTGGCACAGGGGCCCAGCTCTCTCTCTCTCTCTCTCTCTCTCTCGCTCTCTCTCTCTCTCTCTCTCTATCGAGCGGTTCTACATGACTAGGTAAAGAAGACTGCACGAAGATTAATGAAGTCCGGCTAATGCAGGAGTGAAAGGGGGATGAGTGGGAAGGAGAAGAGGGGAAGGAGGAGGGGGGAAGGAGAAGGAGGGGGGAGAGGAGAAGGGAGAAGGAGAAGGGGGGATGAGAAGGAGAAGGAGAAGGGGGGATGAGAAGGGAGAAGGAGAAGGGAGAAGGAGAAGGGAGAAGGAGAAGGGAGAAGGAGAAGGAGAAGGGAGAAGGAGAAGGAGAAGGGAGAAGGGAGAAGGAGAAGGGAGTAGGAGAAGGAGAAGGGAGAAAGAGAAGGAGAAGGGAGAAGGAGAAGGAGAAGGGAGAAGGAGAAGGAGAAGGGGGATGAGAAGGGGGGATGAGAAGGAGAAGGGGGGATGAGAAGGGAGAAGGAGAAGGAGAAGGGGGGATGAGAAGGAGAAGGGAGATGAGAAGGAGAAGGAGAAGGGGGGATGAGAAGGGAGAAGGAGAAGGGGGGATGAGAAGGGGAGAGGGGGGAATGCTGCTTTTCGACACCTCCACTGAGTGGAAGTTAGAACTGCAGTTGTCACAGTGTCTCTTTCATTGCCTCTGTGACATATTTTTGTTACGTAATCCACTAATTTGGTTGTGTTGTCGTGTCCTTGACATGTTTGCTTCGTGGCTAACCAGTGCCTGTTTGCAAGGCGATGCGATGGATAGAGTTCTGCAGGTTTTCTACGTCATCGAATCAAAATCAAATCAAACTTTGTCACATGCGTCGAATACAGGTGTAGACCTTGCCGTGAAATGTTTACTTACAGCACAAATCCTTAACCAACAGTGCAGTTCAAGAAAGAGTTAAGAAAATATTATAAAAAAAGAACACAATAAAATAACAATAACGAGGCTATATACAGGGGGTACCGGTATCGATTCAGTGTGCGTGGGTACAGGTCAGAGGTGATTTGTACATGTAGGTGGGGGTGAAGTGACTATGCATGGATAATAAACGAGTAGCAGCAGTGTAAACACAAATGGAGGGGGTCAATGTAAATAGTCCTGGTGGCCATTTTGATTATTTGTTCAGCAGTCTTATGGCTTAGGGGTAGAAGCTGTTAAGGAGCCTTTTGGACCTAGACTTGGCACTCCGGTACCGTTTGCCGTGCGGGAGCAGAGTGAACAGTCTATGACTAGGGTGGCTGGAGTCTTTGATAATTTTTAGGGCCTTCCTCTGACACTGCCTGGTATAGAGGTCCTGGATGGCAGGAAGCTTGGTCCCAGTGATGACTGGGCTGTACGCACTACCCTCTGTAGTGCCTTACGGTCAGATGCCGAGCCGTTGCCATACCAGGCGGTGATGCAATCGGACAGGATGCTCTCGATGGTGCAGCTGTAGAACTTTTTGAGGATCTGTTAGGTTTTCTCTTTGAGTTCCGTGGGGAACAGTGTAGTAAAGGAGTCTTTGTGTCACGTTCACTCACCGGTCAGAAAATGTATCTGCAGCATGTGCTTTGTGCTGTGTTTCATGGTATATCGGATCTCTTTGGTGTCTTTATATATTATGTTTGACTCATGCTTTGTTTGACTTGGTATGGGCTCGATGTCCGTACATTTGCACTTTAATTATGGCACCCTCGTAAAATAGTCTGGCCTAACGCCTGATATGTTGGTAAACGTCCTTGTAACCTGATTCTTAACGTACTATTCTGAAAAAATTATTGGCGTGGCTGATTTTTTTCCCCAGACAAATAAAATCATGCCACTGCAAGACAGCATTTACATTCAGGAATCAACTTTATATGTGCACTACTGCAGAAATCACTCATCCATTTCCTGGTTGCTATGAATTCTAATAGTTTGCTTAATTTCAGTTTATGTGACAAAACAAACAATGTATAGTGTAGAGAGTCATTGTAGCATCTAAACCACTGTGAAATATATTTTCCAGAACCACAAATATTGTGTTTTTAACTGTTTAAAGCTTGTGTACGAAACCGTAAAAAATAAACTTAAGAGCGGGAAGCCTAGAAATAGCGCACATGTAACAGATCTACCACTTCTTAGACTTGCTGTCAACGAGAATGACAGATCTATAACACACATTTCTATGTGAATTTATCAGGTCACCCAAAAAGTGACATTGTAGCTTTAAGACTTTTTCCAGTGTGATCATGGCCTGCTCCAGTACATGAAGGGGTTTCCAGTATGGTCATGACCTGCTCCAGGACATGAAGGGTTTCCAGTGTGATCATGACCTGCTCCAGTACATGAAGGGTTTCCCAGTGTGATCATGACCTGCTCCAGTACATGAAGGGGTTTCCAGTGTGATCATGACCTGCTCCAGTACATGAAGGTGTTTCCAGTGTGATCATGACCTGCTCCAGGACATGAAGGGGTTTCCAGTGTGATCATGGCCTGCTCCAGTACATGAAGGTGTTTCCAGTGTGATCATGACCTGCTCCAGGACATGAAGGGGTTTCCAGTGTGATCATGACCTGCTCCAGTACATGAAGGGTTTCCCAGTGTGATCATGACCTGCTCCAGGACATGAAGGGGTTTCCAGTGTGATCATGACCTGCTCCAGTACATGAAGGGGTTTCCAGTGTAATCATGACCTGCTCCAGGACATGAAGGGGTTTCCAGTGTGATCATGACCTGCTCCAGTACATGAAGGGGTTTCCAGTGTGATCATGGCCTGCTCCAGTACATGAAGGTGTTTCCAGTGTGATCATGACCTGCTCCAGGACATGAAGGGGTTTCCAGTGTGATCATGACCTGCTCCAGTACATGAAGGGGTTTCCAGTGTGATCATGGCCTGCTCCAGTACATGAAGGGGTTTCCAGTGTGATCATGACCTGCTCCAGTACATGAAGGGTTTCCAGTGTGATCATGGCCTGCTCCAGTACATGAAGGGGTTTCCAGTGTGATCATGACCTGCTCCAGGACATTAATGGTTTCCAGTGTGATCATGACCTGCTCCAGTACATGAAGGTGTTTCCCAGTGTGATCATGACCTGCTCCAGGACATGAAGGGGTTTCCAGTGTGATCATGACCTGCTCCAGTACATGAAGGGGTTTCCAGTGTAATCATGACCTGCTCCAGGACATGAAGGGGTTTCCAGTGTGATCATGACCTGCTCCAGTACATGAAGGGGTTTCCAGTGTGATCATGGCCTGCTCCAGTACATGAAGGGGTTTCCAGTGTGATCATGACCTGCTCCAGTACATGAAGGGGTTTCCAGTGTGATCATGGCCTGCTCCAGGACATGAAGGGGTTTCCAGTGTGATCATGACCTGCTCCAGTACATGAAGGGGTTTCCAGTGTGATCATGGCCTGCTCCAGTACATGAAGGGTTTCCAGTGTGATCATGACCTGCTCCAGTACATGAAGGGTTTCCAGTGTGATCATGGCCTGCTCCAGTACATGAAGGGGTTTCCCAGTGTGATCATGGCCTGCTCCAGGACATGAAGGGGTTTCCAGTGTGATCATGGCCTGCTTCAGGACATGAAGGGGTTTCCAGTGTGATCATGGCCTGCTCCAGTACATGAAGGGTTTCCAGTGTGATCATGGCCTGCTCCAGGACATGAAGGGGTTTCCAGTGTGATCATGGCCTGCTTCAGGACATGAAGGGGTTTCCAGTGTGATCATGGCCTGCTCCAGGACATGAAGGGGTTTCCAGTGTGATCATGGCCTGCTCCAGGACATGAAGGGGTTTCCAGTGTGATCATGACCTGCTCCAGGACATGAAGGGGTTTCCAGTGTGATCATGACCTGCTCCAGGACATGAAGGGGTTTCCAGTATGGTCATGACCTGCTCCAGGACATGAAGGGGTTTCCAGTGTGATCATGACCTGCTCCAGGACATGAAGGGGTTTCCAGTATGGTCATGGCCTGCTCCAGTACATGAAGGGGTTTCCAGTGTGGTCATGACCTGCTCCAGGTGTGTGTGTGTTGGGTTGGGTGTGTGTGGGGGGTTGGGGGTGTGTGTGTGTGAGGGGGTTGGGTCTGTGTGTGTGTGTGTGGGGGGTGGTTGGGTATGTGTGTGTGTGCACATGTGGGGGGACGGGGACGGATGGACGAGAACAGCAGTGACCAAAGTAGACTTTTCTCTTCATTTGAAAAGGGGGTTTTGCAGGGGAGGGAGTGTGTAAATGATTACAATGAACCTTGAACTTGGGACAAGCGTTCACTGTCACATCGCCAAGCAGGGGGGAAGAATGGAGTTATTGACTTTAAATGGGAAGCATGTGTGGCTATGAAAGACCCCAAAAGTATCATGTTCCCATAATCAGTATCACACCAAACAAGCAGCCAGCCCCCCCCCCCCCCACCTCCGCTGCCCACCCCACTCAATCACTTTTTTTCCTCCAAGTCTCTTGACAAACGTAACCCGTGCATATGTTTTTGTGTGCACCCTGTGGCACCTGACAAGGATAGCCTATTTCGCCTGCAGGGAAGTACAAATATGACATTCTGTTTTTTTGTTTTTTTCCCAGTCCACAAGTACGGCAGAAAGCATGTTATCAACACCAGTTTATGCTGTGGACATTTGGCCTGGTGCTATGCAATCGTAGTTATAAAAAATAAAGTGCAGAAATTGAATAATATTTATATATTTTTCCCCACTTTAACCTATTAAATGAAAAATAAATTCTGACAGCTTATTTTGCCCAATTAGATGGTACAGCTTTACCTCGGCTCATTAACGAACCAATCCCTAGACCTTTTAGTAACTAAGGACCTATGTCTGGTTTATATTGAAGATTTTGTCTATTTGGATGGTGTACGCATCCCCTCGGCTAGGCCTCTCCTCGGCTTTGAGTGGATATGACACTTACATGGCTTGCCTTTCAAATCAGACAATAGCGTGATTAATGAGGTGCAGACGGTGAAAGGGAGTCGCGGTTGGCGAGCGTCGCAAGAGGTGCTCATCGCTCCTCTGATCTATTCATCAACTGCTCCTCAAAATGGGGGGGGGGGGGGGGGTCGACCGCCTGGGTCCCTCTCCAGGGAGGGGGAGTAGAAGGGGGAGGGAGGCGGAGATATCCTGGGTCATTTCAGGAGGTCTTGGTTTTGAGCCCTGAGGTACTCCAGAGCCTCTGGGGAATAAGAGTGCAACTAAGGTCTCGTGCAGGTTTGATTAGGTTTGTGATAAAAGACACCAGAAGCATAGCCATGTCCAGTTTTATATGGAGTCGTCGCCACTTTATAGTATATTTTCACGCAGTGCCAGTTGATTTTAACTGAACAAATTCCCCAAATGCATTTCGGAATACTTTTTAAATCCACTTCATCAGTGTAGATGAAGGGGAGGAGACAGGTTAAAGAAGGATTTTAAGCCTTGAGACATAGATTGTGTATGTGTGCCATTCAGAGGGTGAACGGGCAAGTCTAAATATTTAAGTGCCTTTGAACGAGTCTTTGTCAATTTTTTGGGCCTTCCTCTGACATCGCCTGGTATAGAGGTTCTGGATGACCGGGAGCTCGGCCCCAGTGTTGTACTAGGCCGTATACACTACCCTCTGTAGCACCTTGCGGTCAGATGCCAAGCACTTGCCATACCAAGCGGTGATGCAGCCAGTCAATATGCTCAGCTGTAGAACTTTTTGAGGATCTGAGGGCCCTGCCAGATATATTCAACCTTCTGAGGGGAACAGGTGGATGTCGTGCCCTCTTCATGACTGTGTTGGTGTGTTTGGACCATGATAGGTCCTTAGTGATGTGGACACTGAAGAACTTGAAGCTCTCAAACCACTCCACTACAGCCCTATGAATGGGGGCGTGCTCGGCCCTCCGTTTCCTGTAATTCACGGTCAGCTCCTTTGTCTTGCTAATGTTTAGAGAGAGGTTGTTATCCTGGCACCACATGGTCTCTGACCTCCTCCCTATAGGCTGTCTCATCGGTGATCAGGCCGACCATCGTCGCGTTGTCGGCAAACTCAATCATGATTTTGAGAGTCGTGCGCCAGCCACGCAGTCCTAGGTCAACAGGGAGTACAGGACAGCACTCAGCACCCACCCCTGAGGGGCCCCGTGTTGAGGATGTGTTGTGGCGGATGTGTGCTGCCTACCCTCATCACATGGGGGCGGCCCGTTA
Source organism: Salvelinus alpinus (assembly GCF_045679555.1). Taxonomy (NCBI): domain Eukaryota; kingdom Metazoa; phylum Chordata; class Actinopteri; order Salmoniformes; family Salmonidae; genus Salvelinus; species Salvelinus alpinus. The sequence continues at coordinate 44,273,866 of NC_092103.1, read as the reverse complement.
GGAAGTCCAGGATCCAGATCATCGCATGATCTAAGTACGCATAGTGGTAATCTGTCTGCGGCCTTGTGAATGTTAACCTGTTTAAAGGTCTTACAGCGGCTACGGAGAGCGTGATCACACAGTCGTCCTGAACAGCTGGTGTTCTCACGCATGGCTCAGTGTTCCTTGCCTCGAAGCGAGCATAGAAGGCATTTTGCTCGTCTGGTAGGCTTGTGTCACTGGGTTTCCTTTTGTAATCCATGATAGTTTGCAAGCCCTGACACGTCTGACGAGCGTCAGAGCCGGTGTAGCAGGATTCGATCTTAGTCCTGTGTTGAGCTTTGCCTGTTTGATGGTTCGTCGGAGGGCGTAGCGGGATTTCTTATAAGCGTTTGGGTTAGTGTTTCGCTCCTTGAAAGTGGCAGCTCTAACCTTTAGCTCAGTGCGGATGTTGCCTGTAATCCATGGCTTCTGGTTGGGATATGTACGTACGGTCACTGTGGGGACGACGATGCACTTATTAATGAAGCTGGTGACTGATGTGGTAAATGAACAATACATGTTATTAAGGTAAATACTCCTCATTGTTATCAGATTAATCCTGGAACATATTCCAGGAAGTGCTAGCAAAACAGTCCTGTGGGTTTATGTTACGCTTCATCGGACCACATCCAAATTAAGCACGTCGCTGGTACTTTGTGTGTTTTTGCTTTTTATAAGTCTCTGCATGTGGAGTAAAAGTCATTTCGATTTTTTTTTACCCCTCTAATTGCACAAAATTAGGTAAAACAGATTTCAGTTTTCCTGCGTTGAATTTAGCAAGTATAAAGGAGTTAGTTCTGTGGTAAAATTGACTGATTTGTGATAGGATAGGAACTAAGGGGGGTGCAGAATAGTGTCATGACACACTCCTACAAATTTTCCACACGGCTGCGTCAGTTACGGCTTAGCGACCCACTCTTTGGAACCAGACTCTCTTCTTGCCGGTCAGAGTTAATCTTAGATAGAAGTACAGTCTGCTGTCATTCTGATCTAAGAATATTACTCCAATGAAGGGATACATAAGTCTCTATTCTTACCCCCCCCCCCAATGAAGGGATACATAAGTCTCTATTCTTACCCCCCTAATGAAGGGATACATAAGTCTCTATTCTTACCCCCCTAATGAAGGGATACATAAGTCTCTATTCTTACCCCCCTAATGAAGGGATACATACGTCTCTATTCTTACCCCCCTAATGAAGGGATACATAAGTCTCTATTCTTACACCCCTAATGAAGGGATACAAAAGAGTCTATATTGTTCTAATCAAATTGTATTGGTCACATACACGTGGTTAGCAGATGTTAATGCGAGTGTAGAGAAATGCTTGTACTTCTAGTTCCGGCAGTGCAGTAATATCTAACAAATTCACAACGACTACCATACACACAAATGTAAGGGGATGGAATAAGAATATGTACATATAAATATATGGATGAGCGATGGCTGTGCGGCATAGGCAAGATGCAGTAGATGGTATAGAATAGAATACAGTATATACATATGAGATGAGTAATGTAGGATATGTAGACATTATTAAAGTGGGATTATTTAAAGTGACGAGGGATACCTTTATTAAATCCATTTATTTAAGTGGCCAGTAATTTGAGTCTGTATGTTGGCAGCAGCCTCTCTATGTTAGTGATGGCTGTTTTAACAGTCTGATGACCTTAAAGATAGAAGCTGTTTTTCGGGGACTCTGTCCCAGCTTTGATGCACCTGTACTGACCTCACCTTCTAGATGATAGTGGGGTGAACAGGCAGCTGCTCGGGTGGTTGTTGTCCTTGATTATCTTTTTGGCCTTCCTGTGACATCGGGTGGTGTAGGTGTCCTGGAGGGCAGGTAGTTTGCCACCAGTGATGCGTTGTGCAGACTGCACTACCCTCTGGAGAGCCTTGCCGTTGAGGGCGGTGCAGTTGCCGTACCAGGCGGTTATACAGCCCGACAGGATGCTCTCAATTGTGCATCTGTAAAAGTTTGTGAGGGTTTTAGGTGACAAGCCACATTTCTTAAGCCTCCTGAGGTTTATGAGGCGCTGTTGCACCTTCTTCACCACGCTGTCTGTGTGGGTGGACCATTTCAGTTTGCCCATGATGTGTACGCCGAGGAACTTTAAACTTTCCACTAGAGGTCGACCGAATATGATTTTTTAACACCGATACTGATTATTGGAGGACCAAAAAAAGCCGATACCGATTAATCGGCAGATTTTTATATATATATTTGTAATAATGACAATTACAACAATACTGAATGAACAATGTACACTTTTATTTTAACTTAATATAAATAAAATCAATTTAGTCTCAAATAAATAATGAAACATGTTCAATTTGGTTTAAATAATGCAAAAACACAGTGTTGGGGAAGAAAGTAAAAGTGCAATATGTGCGGTGTAAAAAAGCTAACGTTTAAGTTCCTTGCTCAGAACATGAGAACATATGACAGCTGGTGGTTCCTTTTAACATGAGTCTTCAATATTCCCAGTTAGGAAATTTTAGGTTGTAGATATTATAGGATTTATGACGCGTCAACTATTTCTCTCTAAACCATTTGCATTTCATATACCTTTGACTATTGTATGTTCTTATAGGCACTATAGTATTGCCAGCCTAATCTCGGGAGTTGATAGGCTTGAAGTCATAAACAGCGCTGTGCTTCAAGCATTGCTGAGAGCTGCTGGCAAACGCAGTAAAGTGCTGTTTTAATGAATGCTAACAAGCCTGCTGCTCCCTACCACCGCTCAGTCAGACTGCTCTATCAAATATCAAATCATAGACTTAATTATAATATAATAAACACACAGAAATACAAGCCTTAGTTCATTAATATGGTCAAATCCGGAAACTATCATTTCGAAAACAAAATGTTTGTTCTTTCAGTGAATATTTTATCGAACGGGTGGCAACACTAAGTCTAAATATTGCTGTTACATTGCAAAACCTTAAATGTTATGTCATAATTATGTACAATTCTGGTAAATTAATTACGGTCTTTGTTAGGAATGGTCTTCACACAGTACGCAATGAGCCAGGTGGCCCAAACTGCTGCATATACCCTGACTCTGCTTGCACTGAACGCTAGAGACGTGACATAATTTCCCAAGTTAATATTGTACTAACATTATTTTAACTAAATATGCAGGTTTCAAGAAATATACTTCTGTGTATTGATTTTAAGAAAGGCATTGATGTTTATGGTGAGGTACATTTGTGCAACGATTGTGTTTTTTTGCGAATGCGCTTTTGTTAAATCATCACCTGTTTGGCGAAGTTGAAGTAGGCTGTGATTTGATGATAAATTAACAGGCACCGCATTGATTATATGCAACTCAGGACAAGCTAGTTAACCTAGTAATATCATCAACCATGTGTTAATTATCTAGTGATTATGTGAAGATTGATAGTTTTTTATAAGATACGTTTAATGCTAGCTAGCAACTTACCTTGTCTCCTTGCAGCCACAAGGTCCTTCTGATGCTGCACTCGCGTAACAGGTGGTCAGCCTGCCACGCAGTCTCCTCGTGGATTGCAATGTAATCGACCATAATCGGCGTCCAAAAAAGCCGATTACCCATTGTTAGCCATGCCGATTAATCGGTCGACCTCTACTTTCCACCTTCTCCACTACTGTCCCGTCGGTGGATATGGGGGAGCTCTCTCGGCTGTTTCCTGAAGTCCACCAATCTCCGAGGGCCCTCACCACCTCCCTGTAGGCTGTCTCGTTGTTGTTGGTAATCAAGCCTACCACTGTAGTGTCGTCTGCAAACTTGATGATTGAGTTGGAGGCGTGCATGGCGACATAGTCATGAGTGAACAGGGACTACAGGAGAGGGCTGAGAACGCACCCTTGTGGGGCTCCAGTGTTGAGGATCAGCGGGGTGGAGATGTTGTTTCCTACCCTCACCACCTGGGCGCGGCCGGCCAGAAAGTCCAGGACCCAGTTGCACAGGGCGTGGTCGAGACTCAGGGTCTCAAGCTTAAAGATGAGTTTGGAGGGTACTATAGTGTTGAATGCTGAGCTGTAGTCAATGAACAGCCCCTCTAATGAAGGGATACGTAAGTCTCTATTCTTACCCCTCAAATAAAGGGATACTTAAGAGCCGGTGTCAGAGTTAATGAAGGCCTTGCTCCTGTCTGCAGACACACGTCGAGGGAAGAAAGCCACAGCGCGCCTCCTCCATTGTCTTCCTCCCTGCACTGCCTTCCTCACTTTGGGCGAGACATTTGTTCCACGTCGCCGGTTCCGCTAGATAATAGTCTCTGGTAGAGTACTGGTGTCTGATAGGAGGCTGAGTCACTTTCCTTTTTATATAGAAGAGATTCTGGTGTTGGGACATAGCGATGTGCGAACACTACATGCAGTGTCTACCAATGGCATTGAGGCTGATACAGATTAACCACTTGACATCTCTTTGATGCCTGACTAGAATAATCCTCAATAGTTACAGATTAACCTCTTGACATCTCTTTGACGCGTGGGGGTCGACCACGCTTCTCACAATGAGAAGTATCATTTCTAAATGCGTCTTAAAAGGATAAAATTATTGAAATGATTACTATACTGAACAAAAATATAAACGCAACATGTAAAGTGTTGGTCCCATGTTTCATGAGCTGAAATAAAAGATCCCAGAAATGTTCTATACGCACAGAAAGCTTATCTTTACCAAGATAGTCCATCCACCTGACAGGTGTTGCATATCAAGAAACTGATTAAACAGCACGGTCATTACACAGATGAACCTTGTGCTGGGGACAATAAACGGCCATTCTAAAATGTGCAGTTTTGTCACACAACACAATGCCACAGATGTCTCAAGTTTTGAGGGAGCGTCCAATTGGCATGCTGGCTGCAGGAATGTTCTCCATAGCTGTTGCCAGAAATGTGAATGTTAATTTCTCTACCATAAGCCACCTTAGAATCTGTCAGTAAGTCCAACCAGCCTCACAACCACAAACCACGTGTAACCACGACAGCCCAGGACCTACGCATCCTTCCACCTGCGGGATCGTCTGAGACCAGCCACCTGGACAGTTGATGAAACTGAGGAGTATTTCTGTCTGTAAAAAAAAGCCCTTTTGTGGGGAAAAATGAATTCTGATTGGTTGGGCATAGCTCCCAAGTGGGTGGGCCTATGTCCTCCCAGTCCCACCCATGGCTGCGCCCCTGCCCAGTCACGTGAAAGCCATAGATTAGGGCCTAATGAATTTATTCAAATTGACCGATTTCCTAATATGAACTTTGAAATTGTTTAAATTGTTGCATGGTGCATTTATATTTTTGTTCAGTGTATGTTAATCGTTCTTTTTCCTATCTTGGGTATAATTAAAAATGTGTATTTCAGAGTGGCTTGCAAGGGAGTTGAAATTAATCTGTTTACGTATTTGTTAGTGAAACAAGGAAGTGGTGTGGTAATCGACGGGATATCAGCATGAGCCCTTATAATTGTGATCAATGGTAATGCCGTCTTCATTACGCCATATAGCCACAAAGAGGCCGTGACACCCAGCTCCTTTAATGAGAAAAATTTGTTTTTTTCTTGAATAAAAAAAACAAAAAGATTGATTACTTAAAAGCTATTTTCTGTTGAGAATCCATTAGCAAGAGCCATTTTTCCCCAGCTTTGACATGCTGTCTTTGCACAGATTTTTATTGCCCAAGATGCATGATTCTAGTGTCCTGTTCTTCGTAGACCAGACCTCTTTTTGAGGAAAGTTGCGGGCAGAAAAATGAATTAATACCAGCCACTTAAATCCCCCAGAATTGATTGTGGCTAATTGGCTAGACTCTCAGATATATGGAGTTGGGGGGGTGATACTTTTGGGAATTGTACATCTGCATATGTTAGCCTTCACTTGCTTATTGAGCCCCCTGGTTGATTTACATGAGATGGCAATGCATTAACAGTAATGAATGGGTTGTTCAGAGCACAAGGTTAGCCACGAAATCAGAAACGCCTACAGGAGAGACCAAAAGACAAGGGAGGGGTAGAGACGAGGTAACGTAGCCAAGCAGGAGAACATCCAACAGAATTCACTCAGTTGATGTAAACTTTCATTGTTGTAGATTGCACAGAGATGCTCAAGGAAGCTGAATTAAAAGCCCCCCCCCCCACCCCCCCCCCCACCCCCCCCCCCCCCCCTCCATCAATCAGTAACGACATAGCATGAAAGCATTACCATGGTGATGTTCCTTAAATGAGGAACTTCTACCGTTCACTCTTGGACACCGTGTGTAGTAGAATCTGATGTTTGTGTGTACAGTACTGTGTGTAGTAGAATCTGATGTTTGTGTGTACAGTACTGTGTGTAGTAGAATCTGATGTTTGTGTGTACAGTACTGTGTGTAGTAGAATCTGATGTTTGTGTGTACAGTACTGTGTGTAGTAGAATCTGATGTTTGTGTGTACAGTACTGTGTGTAGTAGAATCTGATGTTTGTGTGTACAGTACTGTGTGTAGTAGAATCTGATGTTTGTGTGTACAGTACTGTGTGTAGTAGAATCTGATGTTTGTGTGTACAGTACTGTGTGTAGTAGAATCTGATGTTTGTGTGTACAGTACTGTGTGTAGTAGAATCTGATGTTTGTGTGTACAGTACTGTGTGTAGTAGAATCTGATGTTTGTGTGTACAGTACTGTGTGTAGTAGAATCTGATGTTTGTGTGTACAGTACTGTGTGTAGTAGAATCTGATGTTTGTGTGTACAGTACTGTGTGTAGTAGAATCTGATGTTTGTGTGTACAGTACTGTGTGTAGTCATCCCCTTTTTTTTTTTTTTTTCTCATACGCACATTGAACTACCAGTAGATGTTATTGATTTGTGCGTTGGGTTTACTGCTTCACGTTGGGGGTTTACTGCTTCACGTTGGGGGTTTACTGCTTCACCTTGGGGGTTTACTGCTTCACCTTGGGGGTTTACTGCTTCACCTTGGGGGTTTACTGCTTCACCTTGGGGGTTTACTGCTTCACCTTGGGGGTTTACTGCTTCACCTTGGCTTTTATTTGACTAAAAGCACTTTTCCCATTAATAGACGTGGTATTCTGTGGTGCTCCCACAGTCTAGGCCCTGTCCCTTGACTGTAATATAAAGGTCTAGGCCCTGTCCCTTGACTGTAATATAAAGGTCTAGGCCCTGTCCCTTGACTGTAATATAAAGGTCTAGGCCCTGTCCCTTGGCTGTAATATAAAGGTCTAGGCCCTGTCCCTTGACTGTAATACAGTGCATTCGGAAAGCCTAATTATGGATATGAATGTCATTATCTTCATGATGATGTAGCTAGAATTTATAGGCTAGCTACGCAAAGTAGAAATATGCAATATATACACTGATCAAAGTAATAATGTAATTTTCAGCAACTTGTTTTGAAATAAACATTGAAAGTGTAGCCTAATTTATAAACTTCACAAAAGACAATAAACATACATCTTGTAATAGATCACATTTGAGGTTCTCGAGGTCTTTTTCTTCATTATAACCAAAGAATTTGCCATAAACTTTTGGTACACACAAAAAACAACGCGTAGGCCTTTCTCATGTTTCTTATTTTTATTTCACCTTTATTTAACCAGGTCTGGGTGCGGACACACACAGACACCCAATCAATTTACCTCAGGGATAGCCTCTACAAAATGAAAATGTTCTTTATTGTCTGAAACCAGGACGGTAACTATAACGATTTAAAAACATGGCGTTCTAATTCAAGTGAACAGCAGCGTCCACTCTCTAGTGACACATTGCGTTCGGAAAGTGTACAGACCCCTTGACTTTTTCCACATTTTGTTACGTTACAGCTTTATTCTAAAATGGATTAAATAAAAATGTTTCCTCATCAATCTACACACAATACCCCATAGTGACATCACAATACCCCATAAAGAAAAAGCAAAAACGTTTTTTTTAGAACAGAATTACCTTTACATAAGGTTTCAGACCCTTTGTCATGAGACTCGAAATTGAGCTCAGGTGCATAATGTTTCCATTGATCATCCATGAGATGTTTCTACAACTTGATTGGAGTCCACCTGTGGTAAATTCAATTGATTGGACATGATTTGGAAAAGGCACACCTGTCTATATAAGGTCCCACAATTGACAGTACATGTCAGAGCAAAAACCAAGACATGAGGTGGAAGGAATTGTCCTTTGAGCGCCGAGACACGATCGTGTCGAGGGAGAACCTTCCAGAAGAACAATCATCTCTGCAGCCCTCCACCAATCAGGCCTTTTATGGTAGAGTGGCCAGACGGAAGCCACTCCTTAATAAAAGGCACATGACAGACCTCTTGAAGTTTGCTAAAAGGCACCCAAGGGACTCTCAGATCATGAAACAAGATTCTCTGGTCTGATGAAACCAAGATTGAACTCTTTAGCCTGAATGTCAAGTGTCACGTCTGGAGGAAACTTGGCACCATCCCTACGGTGAAGCATGGTGGTGGCAGCATCGTGCTGTGGGGATGTTTTTTAGCGTCAGGGACTGGGAGACTAGTCATGATCCAGGGAAAGATGAATGATCCTTGATGAAAACCTGCTCCAGAGCGCTGAGGATCTCAGACTGGGGTAGTTCACCTTCCAACTGGACAACGACCCTAAGCACACAGCCAAGACAACGCAGGAGTGGCTTCGGGACAAGTCTCACTCTCCTTGAGTGGCTCAGCCATCCCCGGACTTGAACCCGATCTAGCATTTCTGGAGAGACCTGAAAATAGCTGTGCAGTGGCTCTCCCCATTCAACCTGAAAGAGCTTGACAGATTCTGCAGAGAAGAATGGGAGAACCTCCCCAAATACAGGTGTGCCAAGCATGTAGCGTCATACCCAAGAAGATTCAAGGCTGTAATCGCTGCCAAAGGTGCTTCAACAAAGTACTGAGTAAAAGGTCTGAATACCTATTTAAATGTGATATTTAAATATTTGATTTTTAATACATTTGCAAAAAAATAAAAAAAATAAAAACTGTTTTTGCTTTGTCATTATGGGAGGAAAAACAATTGAATCCATTTTAGAATAACGTAACAAAATGTGGACAAAGTCAAGGTGTCTGAATACTTATATAAAGGTCTAGGCCCTGTCCCTTGACTGTAATATAAAGGTGAGCCTTATCCCAGCTGTGGGGACAATGATTTCACAGTCTCTTGGTTTGTGTAAATTCCTTGTTTTACTGTCTTGTATTTAACTTCCTCTTCCTCCTTGTGTTGCAGGTCATGCAATATTCAAGCTCACATACCTCAGCAACCACGACTACAAGCCCCTGTACTTTGAGTCTGATGCTGCTACTGTCAATGAGATCGTGCTTAAGGTGAGTAATAGGGTGGGTCCATGTACCCGTTTGCCTCCGTATCACATGGAAATATGTTGTTTTAGCAGCCACTTCATCTACTTTACAAAGTCAGGTCTGCAGGGTACAAGTCACTATTGACAGATATTGACAGTTTGACTATATTATTATGCAGTCTCCCACATACCCGTAGGGTTAAAAACCTAATTGTATGTGCACTCAGAGATGCAAATATGAAATATCCTATTAAAAATGTAGATTAAGGCCGTGAGGCATTTTTACCACATCGGCGTATGATAATTCAACTGTAACCATTAAAATACGGAAGATAATGATACTCTCTTTAATTAGCATTAATGATGATTAATTTACTTTTAAGGACCTTTCCGTAATAAGTCTTGAAAGTGGAGCATGGGAAAGCATCTCCTGAAGGCCAGGGCAGGTGGGGTGAAGGTTGAAGTGCAGGTGGGGTGAAGGTTGAAGGCCATGGCAGGTGGGGTGAAGGTTGAAGGCCAGGGCAGGTGGGTTGAAGGTTGAAGGGCAGGTGGGGTGAAGGTTGAAGGCCATGGCAGGTGGGGTGAAGGTTGAAGGCCAGGGCAGGTGGGTTGAAGTTTGAAGGGCAGGTGGGGTGAAGGTTGAAGGCCAGGGCAGGTGGGGTGAAGGTTGAAGGGCAGGTGGGGTGAAGGTTGAAGGGCAGGTGGGGTGAAGGTTGAAGGCCATGGCAGGTGGGGTGAAGGTTGAAGGCCAGGGCAGGTGGGGTGAAGGTTGAAGGGCAGGTGGGGTGAAGGTTGAAGGGCAGGTGGGGTGAAGGTTGAAGGCCAGGGCAGGGTGGGTTGAAGTGCAGGTGGGGTGAAGGTTGAAGGCCATGGCAGGTGGGGTGAAGGTTGAAGGCCATGGCAGGTGGGGTGAAGGTTGAAGGGCAGGTGGGGTGAAGGTTGAAGGCCATGGCAGGTGGGGTGAAGGTTGAAGGCCAGGGCAGGTGGGGTGAAGGTTGAAGGCCAGGGCAGGTTGGGTGAAGGTTGAAGGCCAGGGCAGGTGCGGTGAAGGTTGAAGGGCAGGTGGGGTGAAGGTTGAAGGCCAGGGCAGGGCAGGTTGGGTGAAGGTTGAAGGCCAGGGCAGGTGCGGTGAAGGTTGAAGGGCAGGGCAGGGCAGGTGGGGTGAAGGTTGAAGTGCAGGTGGGGTGAAGGTTGAAGTGCAGGTGGGGTGAAGGTTGAAGGCCATGGCAGGTGGGGTGAAGGTTGAAGGCCAGGGCAGGTGGGTTGAAGGTTGAAGGGCAGGTGGGGTGAAGGTTGAAGGCCATGGCAGGTGGGGTGAAGGTTGAAGGCCAGGGCAGGTGGGTTGAAGTTTGAAGGGCAGGTGGGGTGAAGGTTGAAGGCCAGGGCAGGTGGGGTGAAGGTTGAAGGGCAGGTGGGGTGAAGGTTGAAGGCCATGGCAGGTGGGGTGAAGGTTGAAGGCCAGGGCAGGTGGGGTGAAGGTTGAAGGGCAGGTGGGGTGAAGGTTGAAGGGCAGGTGGGGTGAAGGTTGAAGGCCATGGCAGGTGGGGTGAAGGTTGAAGGCCAGGGCAGGTGGGTTGAAGTGCAGGTGGGGTGAAGGTTGAAGGCCATGGCAGGTGGGGTGAAGGTTGAAGGCCATGGCAGGTGGGTTGAAGGTTGAAGGGCAGGTGGGGTGAAGGTTGAAGGCCATGGCAGGTGGGGTGAAGGTTGAAGGCCAGGGCAGGTGGGTTGAAGTTTGAAGGGCAGGTGGGGTGAAGGTTGAAGGCCAGGGCAGGTGGGGTGAAGGTTGAAGGGCAGGTGGGGTGAAGGTTGAAGGCCGGCAGGTGGGGTGAAGGTTGAAGGCCATGGCAGGTGGGGTGAAGGTTGAAGGCCAGGGCAGGTGGGGTGAAGGTTGAAGGGCAGGTGGGGTGAAGGTTGAAGGCCGGCAGGTGGGGTGAAGGTTGAAGGCCAGGGCAGGTGGGTTGAAGTGCAGGTGGGGTGAAGGTTGAAGGCCATGGCAGGTGGGGTGAAGGTTGAAGGCCATGGCAGGTGGGGTGAAGGTTGAAGGGCAGGTGGGGTGAAGGTTGAAGGCCATGGCAGGTGGGGTGAAGGTTGAAGGCCAGGGCAGGTGGGGTGAAGGTTGAAGGCCAGGGCAGGTTGGGTGAAGGTTGAAGGCCAGGGCAGGTGCGGTGAAGGTTGAAGGGCAGGTGGGGTGAAGGTTGAAGGCCAGGGCAGGGCAGGTTGGGTGAAGGTTGAAGGCCAGGGCAGGTGCGGTGAAGGTTGAAGGGCAGGGCAGGGCAGGTGGGGTGAAGGTTGAAGTGCAGGTGGGGTGAAGGTTGAAGTGCAGGTGGGGTGAAGGTTGAAGGCCATGGCAGGTGGGGTGAAGGTTGAAGGCCAGGGCAGGTGGGTTGAAGGTTGAAGGGCAGGTGGGGTGAAGGTTGAAGGCCATGGCAGGTGGGGTGAAGGTTGAAGGCCAGGGCAGGTGGGTTGAAGTTTGAAGGGCAGGTGGGGTGAAGGTTGAAGGCCAGGGCAGGTGGGGTGAAGGTTGAAGGGCAGGTGGGGTGAAGGTTGAAGGCCATGGCAGGTGGGGTGAAGGTTGAAGGCCATGGCAGGTGGGGTGAAGGTTGAAGGCCAGGGCAGGTGGGGTGAAGGTTGAAGGGCAGGTGGGGTGAAGGTTGAAGGGCAGGTGGGGTGAAGGTTGAAGGCCATGGCAGGTGGGGTGAAGGTTGAAGGCCAGGGCAGGTGGGTTGAAGTGCAGGTGGGGTGAAGGTTGAAGGCCATGGCAGGTGGGGTGAAGGTTGAAGGCCATGGCAGGTGGGGTGAAGGTTGAAGGGCAGGTGGGGTGAAGGTTGAAGGCCATGGCAGGTGGGGTGAAGGTTGGAGGGCAGGTGGGGTGAAGGTTGAAGGCCAGGGCAGGTTGGGTGAAGGTTGAAGGCCAGGGCAGGTTGGGTGAAGGTTGAAGGCCAGGGCAGGTGCGGTGAAGGTTGAAGGGCAGGTGGGGTGAAGGTTGAAGGCCAGGGCAGGTTGGGTGAAGGTTGAAGGCCAGGGCAGGTGCGGTGAAGGTTGAAGGGCAGGGCAGGTGGGGTGAAGGTTGAAGTGCAGGGCAGGTTGGGTGAAGGTTAAAGGCCAGGGTAGGTGGGGTGAAGGTTGAAGGCCAGAGCAGGTGAGGTGAAGGTTGAAGTGCAGGTGGGGTGAAGGTTGAAGGCCAGGTTAGGTGGGGTGAAGGTTGAAGGCCAGGGCAGGTGAGGTGAAGGTTGAAGTGCAGGTGGGGTGAAGGTTGAAGGCCAGGGCAGGGCAGGTTGGGTGAAGGTTAAAGGCCAGGTTAGGTGGGGTGAAGGTTAAAGGCCAGAGCAGGTGAGGTGAAGGTTAAAGGCCAGGGTAGGTGGGGTGAAGGTTGAAGGCCAGGGTAGGTGAGGTGAAGGTTGAAGTGCAGGTGGGGTGAAGGTTGAAGGCCAGAGCAGGTGAGGTGAAGGTTGAAGTGCAGGTGGGGTGAAAGTTGAAGGCCAGGGCAGGGCAGGTTGGGTGAAGGTTGAAGGCCAGGTTAGGTGGGGTGAAGGTTGAAGTGCAGGTGGGGTGAAGGTTGAAGGCCAGGGCAGGGCAGGTTGGGTGAAGGTTAAAGGCCAGGTTAGGTGGGGTGAAGGTTAAAGGCCAGAGCAGGTGGGGTGAAGGTTGAAGGCCAGGGTAGGTGAGGTGAAGGTTGAAGTGCAGGTGGGGTGAAGGTTGAAGGCCAGAGCAGGTGAGGTGAAGGTTGAAGTGCAGGTGGGGTGAAAGTTGAAGGCCAGGGCAGGGCAGGTTGGGTGAAGGTTGAAGGCCAGGTTAGGTGGGGTGAAGGTTGAAGGCCAGGGCAGGTTGGGTGAAGGTTGAAGGCCAGGTTAGGTGGGGTGAAGGTTGAAGTGCAGGTGGGGTGAAGGTTGAAGGCCAGGGCAGGTAAGGTGAAGGTTGAAGGCCAGAGAAGGTAGGGTGTAATTGCGAGGACTCTAGTCCCCTACTCTCAGGGGACAGGGCTTTAAGTAGCGTGTCATCGGCGTGGCTCGGTGGAGGCATGTCAACCGGGGTTGGCAGTTGTGAACCATGAGTGTCCTTATCCTGATGATTCCATCTCGAAATTTCAGTGGGCCCGGAGTTGACCCCTGGGGTATTCCTCTTGAGCGTGATCACACATTGCAGGGAATAATGCTTTCATTACTACAAGCCAATGTGGCTTGGGGGGGTCGAAAAACAAGGGCAATATATTTATAAATATATTTATACCTCTGTATAAAGCAGATGAGGAGAGGACATTAGGTGAGGGAAACAAACATGGTACTTACATTTTTTTTAAATGGTTGATATATTTACAGCAACAATATTTCTCTATTCTCTATTTTGAATGTTCATCTGATCCAAACTCATACCTCTCATCTCTCTCGTTTGAGTGGGCCCCCTCGCTTCCCGTCATCATAAAAGTTGTAGTCACACACATCACAGCTGTGCCCTTGAGGCACATTATAACCAAACACCAGACCATATAAAAAAAAACTGAGTGTGAATGTTTTGGTCAAAGCACAGGGTTTCCATGTGAATGCCAAGGATTTTACTAGCCATGAAATTATTGACAGCATGTTTATGCCTTTACCCATAAAACAGCATGGATGAGGGGGATCCCACAGGGCATGGTAATTCTGTCTTTAAAACTAGTTTTTTTAAGTATCCCTTCTCTCTTTAAGGCCAAAGGCTTAGCTTTTTATATCTCAGGTCTAGGCATTAAACCTCCATTAAAATGATCAACGTTATCATCACCTCCGCCGTCCCTGCTCTTACGTCTGTCCATGTTTCTCCTTAAAGTAACATATGTTCCCGTTTAGTGACATCTACTGGATGTAACGAGACATGAGCGTGTCATTCTGACTGTCAGTCATCTGGTTTCCCATGCCACTTGAAAAAGCGATATGTCCTGCTATTGGATTTTCTAATTGTTTATTAATTGTGACTAGTTGAAATTTCAACAGCAATATGTTTTTTTCTCTGTGACAAAATAACCAGTTGTACAAGCTATGTAGCGTAGTATACATATGTTTCTACATATTGTGATTGAAACACTTCCCACAATCCCTTGTTTTTCATTATCAGGTGAACTACATCCTGGAGTCTCGGGCCAGCACGTCGCGGGCGGACTACTTTGCCCAGAAGCAGCGTAAACTGAGCCGGCGCACCAGTTTCAGCTTCCAGAAGGAGAAGAAGTAGAGGATAGACCCTGGAGCCACTGTCTGGACCCTGGAGCCACTGTCTTGACCCTGGAGCCACTGTCTGGACCCTGGAGCCACTGTCTAGACCCTGGAGCCACTGTCTGGACCCTGGAGCCACTGTCTAGACCCTGGAGCCACTGTCTGGACCCTGGAGCCACTGTCTGGAGCCACTGTCTGGACCCTGGAGCCACTGTCTGGACCCTGGAGCCACTGTCTAGACCCTGGAGCCACTGTCTGGACCCTGGTGCCACTGTCTGGACCCTGGTGCCACTGTCTGGACCCTGGAGCCACTGTCTGGACCCTGGAGCCACTGTCTGGACCCTGGAGCCACTGTCTGGACCCTGGAGCCACTGTCTGGACCGTGGAGCCACTGTCTGAAGCCCGGACCGTGGAGCCACTGTCTGAAGCCCGGACCGTGGAGCCACTGTCTGAAGCCCGGACCGTGGAGCCACTGTCTGAAGCCCGGACCGTGGAGCCACTGTCTGAAGCCCGGACCGTGGAGCCACTGTCTGAAGCCCGGACCGTGGAGCCACTGTCTGAAGCCCGGACCGTGGAGCCACTGTCTGAAGCCCGGACCGTGGAGCCACTGTCTGGACCCTGACTGACTTCACTCTCACAGCAGAGGGCCGATGGAGAGAGAGTGAAGAGTGTCACAGTCAGCGATATAATAAGAGTCAGAGATGATGAGAAATAAAAAGAGAGGGAGATCAAGGCCGCAGGAAGATGTTTTTTTGTTCTCTGCTCATACAGTAAAGGCCTAGTTCACTAATTTTGTGGGAAAAATATATTTTATTTAGATTCATCAGGGGGCGCTGTAGCACCCTCGACACCCTTACTTCTCGCGGCTATGAGGGAGATGCATCTTGATCCTAGATAATTAAGAGCTGCCTCCTAAACTCCCATGTCTTCACAGAAGGGTCTCCACTCGTCAGCCATATCAGAGCTAAAGTTCTCTGCCTGCCCTTTGTCCTTTTAGGAATACACAGACATAGAAAACAAGAAAGGGCGGGACTTGTAATCCCTATTCTGAAGGAGATGAAGGAATACAACTCACCCCCCTGTTATTGTCAATCCCATGAACTCTGGATGGATCAGAGGACCACGGTGTTGCTTTAACACCAGTGTCAATCAACGAAACCTTGTTCATCCACTGCCTACAAATCAATTCTACATTTGAGAGTTGAATGCATACCGATGGCTCGAGTGAAAACAGAAGCCATCAGGACAATGAAAATACTAAATCCCCCGCTTCTTCTCTGTGTATGAAGATGTAAACTTAATCAGACTTATGTTGTACATTGGTATGTAAAGGGAACATCCTTACATTTTTATTTGTATATAGATAACGATTACATTCAGGGTTAATTAAATGATATGATGAAACCTGCTTTGGCCATAGTACATTCAGTGCCTGAAACCTTTAAAATAGTGGCTCACTACCAATCAATGCCAGTGCTGCTGAGGTGCTGTGAGGGTTTTTAAAAACACGAGCAAGACGAGTACATAAGGAAGGCATTTCCATACTTTTGAGTCTGAAAGAAAACTCTCAAAACTACTTCTTGTGAACAAAGGTAGGAAGGGGTTAGGAAGGGGTACGACCTGACAGATTTTTATGATTTCAAAACAAACAAAACAAACTGTAATTATTACCTGTACTTTTTACTGTGACCCTATACAATAATTTGTTTTTCCTGCGTTGTATCTATGGACTGTAAAATAATTAATGAAGCACTGTCTGTTGAACAGATCTTGTTTGTTCAGACTGTCCCGATGGGAGGCACATAGGGAATGTAGGACTTTTTACAGCATTTTGTTGATGTTGTTAATACAATGACATTATATAAATTCTGCTCATATGTTGTTGCCTTTGTCGTCTTTCTCTCCCCCTTTTTTAAACCACGTGTCTTATAGCGTCATCTGCAACAGAACGGCGTGAAGTGCCTCTGGGATACGATCAGAAGACACAAAGCAGGGCAACGTTGCTGCTAGAAGTGTATAGCAGAGCTTTCCACCCATTCTAAATTCAAATTCAATACAACTTTAATAATCCACAAGGGACAATTCGGGCATGTGGTGTAAGCATCAGATCTCACCGGTGCAGGGTATAAAAAATACCATATCACATGGGGAGAAAAAGGAGACTTCCCATCATACACTGGAGTTGTTGTGTGGCAAGCTTCAAGCTGTCTTCTCAACATATTCAGTCCCAACCTCCCATCTTAAAGCAAACCACAAATCTGTCCCTTTTTCATGGGAGGCGATGTGGAGGATGGGGCCAGGTGTGGTGTCGGGTTTCTCTCTCCTCTCGGCATGGTGTATAAGTGATGTTTAATGAATGGGGCTCCTGGGGGCTCTAACACAAACCGGCCTGTCACTTTCCAGCCCAGGAAATATGCGGTACGAAGCTGATGACTCAGTGGCTCCTGAAGTGGCTGCAACAGTAAATCTGTCCCCCGTCCCTCCCCACCCTCCACCGAGGATAAACTCCCAATGTTGATGAAGTTGCAAGTTGTCCAGGTCAGAATATCTTGGAGTTTTAAGTGTTGCCTATTGTACTAGTGTTAGGCCTATCTTGTCCTTTTCTCATTAATATATTTTGTGGACAGGCAGATCCTTGATTAACTGACCCGAGTAGTCCAAATATTGATCTTATTTAGTCACAGTCTAGATTTCTAGTAATTTCTAAAACTTCTACATATGTGTATATTAACATTTTTTATAGATTGTGGCTTTAACAACATATTGGAATTGAATTGTATGAGGGTTGCAAACATTTTTCCTCTCAAAATAAATTTACCATAGCTTTTTGTAGGGTCACTTTGCTTGAAGTTGCTCCTCATGCGCCTGACAGGAAAAGAATGATAGCAGTTGCTGTTTATATAATGTTGTTTATTGTTTGGTTTAAGATAGCTATGTTATGTGATTGTCAGACCCCTGGGGATTCGGAGGTCACAGCTGATGCTCCCAGCCAGGATCACAGGAGGTCAACACAGTCCAGCTGGAACGCCTCTCGCTATCCCTACCAGACTTTGGTTTAAGTAGAATTTGACATTTTACTTTTGAGCTTTTGATTGAGCCTGCCTTGTAATGCAAGATGGGTACGGTTTGCACTTTTGGGACTATTCCATTGGCAAGAGCAATCTGAAAAGAAAACACATTTCTAAAAAGGTCTGAACTGTCTCTTTACGCAGAATAAATACAATTTACCAGATATGGAGAAGGTATTTGAAACATTAGTTATTGTACATACCGTGTCATTTGCTGTTGCTATCAGACAGGAAAATTATTGGTTTGCTTTTAATTCGACCATGAAAACAAAATACAGTTGGTGTCATTTATGAAAAACAAATTTCTAGCGACCTGTGACTTATATAGGTGTGTGTGCGTGTGTGTTTTTTTCTCGTGTAGACCAGGAGCAGTGGCTAACATTTCACCTGAGGCGGTTTTCGGGTGATGCCCAGTCCCACAAATCCTCCATGTCACTCTGATCAACTCTCTCTCTCCAGGAAGTGACTCTTAGGCTAGAGGGCAACCAAATGTTCCACAGAGCACCAAATTGCCATCACACCACCCTGTGCTGTGTCAATGGGCACTGTATGAAGCAGCGTGACAAAAATGGCTATGTCCATTTTATTTTTGGAGTCAGATGGGTAATGCTGTATAGTTGTCATGGTGAGCAAATCCACTTTGCACAACACTACTGGTTATTGGTAGAAAGGAACAAAATAATGTTAAGGGGATCCAACGTTTTGAGACATAGGAAGGGAAATATGTGAAAATACAGCAGTTAACTGGTAATCTATATTTACTAGTAATCTATATTTACTGTAAATCTGTATTAACTGGTAATCTATATTTACTAGTAATCTATTAATTGGTCATCTATATTTACTGGAAGTCTCCATTTACTGGTAATCTCTGTTTACTGGTAATCTCTATTAACTGGTAATGTCTATTTACTTGTTAACTGGTCATCTCTGTTTACTGGTAATCTCTGATTTACTAGTTAACTGGTAATCTACACTACTGGGCAAAAGTTTTAGAACACCTACTCATTCAATGGTTTGTCTTTATTTTTACTATTTTCTACATTGTAGAATAATAGTGAAGACATCAAAACTATGAAATAACACATATGGAATCATGTAGTAACCAAAAAAGTGTTAAACAAATCTAAAGATATGAGATTCTTCAAATAGCCACCCTTTGCCTTGACAGCTTTGGACACTCTTGCAATTCTCTCAACCAGCTTCATGAGGTAGTCACCTGGAATGCATTTTAATTAACAGGTCTGCCTTAAGTTAATTTGTGGAATTCCTTTCCTTAATGCGTTTGAGCCAATCAGTTGTATTGTGACAAGGTAGGGGTGGTATACAGAAGATAGCCATATTTGGTAAAAGATCAAGTCCATATTATGGCAAGAACAGCTCAAATAAGCAAAGAGAAATGACAGTCCATCATTACTTTAAGACATGAAGGTCAGTAAATACAGAAAATTTCAAGAAGTTTTAAAGTTTCTTCAAGTGCAGTCGCAAAAACCATCAAGCGCTATGATGAAGCTGGCTCTCATGAGTACTGTCACAGGAATGGAAGACCCAGAGTTACCTCTGCTGCAGAGGATAAGTTCATTAGAGTTACCAGCCTCAGAAATTGCAGCCCAAATAAATGCTTCACAGAGTTCAAGTAACAGACACATCTCAACATCAACTGTTCAGAGGAGACTGTGTATCTGGCCTTCATGGTCGAACTGCTGCAAAGAAACCACTACTAAAGGACACCAATAAGAAGAAGAGACTTGCTTGTACCAAGAAACACGAGCAATTGACATTAGACCGGTGGAAATGTGTCCTTTGGTCTGGAGTCCAAATTGGACATTTTTGGTTCGTAAGAGACACGGTGTGGGTGAACAGATTTCCGCATTTGTATTTCCCACCGTAAAGCATGGAGGAGGTGGTGTTACGGTGTGGGGTGCTTTGCTGGTGACACTGTCTGTGTGGTATGAAGGCTGCGTGGTCCCATGGTGTTTATACTTGCGTACTATTGTTTGTACAGATGAACGTGGTACCGTCAGGCGTTTGGAAATTGCTCCCAAGGATGAACCAGACTTGTGGAGGTCTACGTTTTTTTTTCTTGGCTGATTTCTTTAGATTTTTCCATGATGTCAAGCAAAGAGGCACTGAGTTTGAAGGTAGGCCTTGAAATACATCCACAGGTACACCTCCAATTGACTCAAATGATGTCAATTAGCCTATCAGAAGCTTCTAAAGCCATTACATAATTATCTGGAATTTTCCAAGCTGTTTAAAGGCACAGTCAATTTAGTGTTTGTAAACTTCTGTCCCACTGGAATTGTGATACAGTGAATTATAAGTGAAATAATCTGTCTGTAAACAGTTACTTGTGTCATGCATAAATCCTAACCAATTTGCCAAAAGTATTAATTAACAAGAAATTTGTGGAGTGGTTGAAAATTTAGTTTTAATGACTCCAACCTCAATAAGTGTATGTAAACTTCCGACTTCAGCTGTATTTACTGGTAATCTCTATTTACTGGTCATCTCTATTTACTGGCAATCTCTATTTACTGGTCATCTCTATTTACTGGTAACCTATATTTACTGGTCACTTATATTTATTGGCAATCTCTATTTGCTGGTAATCTCTATTTACTGGTAATCTCTATTTACTGGTAATCTATATTTACTGGTAATCTCTATTTACTGGTAATCTCTATTTATTGGCAACCTCTATTTACTGGTAATCTCTATTTACTGGTAATCTCTATTTACTGGTAATCTCTATTTACTGGTAATCTGTATTTACTGGTAATCTCTATTTACTGGTAAACTCTATTTACTGGTAATCTATTTACTGGTAATCTCTATCTATTTACTGGTAATCTCTATCTATTTACTGGTAATCTCTATTTACTGGTAATCTGTATTTACTTGTAATCTCTATTTACTGGTAAACTATATTTACTGGTAATCTCTATTTACTGGTAATCTGTATTTACTGGTAATCTGTATTTACTTGTAGTCTCCATTTACTGGTAATTTACAGTGCCTTCGGAAAGTATTCAGACCTCGACTTTTTCCACATTTCGTTACATTACAGCCTTATTCAAAAATGTGTTAAATTCATTTTTTCCTCATCAATCTACACACAATACCCCATAGTGACATCACAATACCCCATAGTGACATCACAATACCCCAAAGCAAAAACAGTTTTTTAGAATAATTCTTGCAAATGTATTAAAAGTAAAAAAAATAGATACCTTATTTACATAAGTATTGAGACCCTTTGCTATGAGACTCAAAATTGAGCTCAGGTGCATCCTGTTTCCATTGATCATCCTTGAGATGTTTCTACAACTTGATTGGAGTCCACCTGTGGTAAATTCAATTGATTGGACATGATTTGGAAAAGCACACACCTGTCTATATAAGGTCCCACAGTTGACAGTGCATGTCAGAGCAAAAACCAAGCCATGAGGTCAAAGAAATTGTCCGTAGAGCTCAGAGACAGGAATTGTGTCGAGGCACAATTCTGGGGAATGGTACCAAAAAAGTATACAGCATTGAAGGTCA
The DNA here is from genome assembly GCF_045679555.1 of Salvelinus alpinus. Classification (NCBI taxonomy): domain Eukaryota; kingdom Metazoa; phylum Chordata; class Actinopteri; order Salmoniformes; family Salmonidae; genus Salvelinus; species Salvelinus alpinus. The sequence goes on along the minus strand of NC_092103.1, from coordinate 44,252,777 downwards.
CCAAGAACACAGTGGCCTCCATCAATCTTAAATGGAAGAAGTTTGGAACCACCAAGACTCTTCCTAGAGCTGGCCTCCTGGCCAAACTGAGCAATCAGGGGAGAAGGGCCTTAGTCAGGGAGGTGACCAAGAACCTGATGGTCACTCTGACAGAACTCCAGAGTTCCTCTGTGGAGATTGCTAGAAACTTCCAGAAGGACACCCATCTCTGCAGCACTCCACCAATCAGGCCTTTATGGTAGAGTGGCCAGACGGAAGCCACTCCTCAGTAAAAGGCGCATGACAGCCTGCTTGGAGTTTGCCAAAAGGCACCTAAAGACTCTCAGACCATGAAAAACAAGATTATCTGGTCTGATGAAAGCAAGATTGAACTCTTTGGCCTGAATGCCAAGCGTCACATCTGGAGGAAACCTGGCACCATCCCTACGGTGAAGCATGGTGGTGGCAGCATCATGCTGTGGGGGCGTTTTTCAGCGGCAAGGGACTGGGCGACATGTCAGTATCGAGGCAAAGATGAATGGCGCAACGTATAGAGAGGTCCTTGATGAAAACCTGCTCCAGAGTGCTCAAGACCTCCGACTGGGTTGAAGGTTCACCTTCCAACAGGACAACGACCCTAAGCACACAGCCAAGACAACGCAGGAGTGGCTCTGAAGTCTCTGAATGTCCTTGAGTATTCCAGCCAGAGCTCGGACTTGAACCCAGTCGAACATCTCTGGAGAGACCTGAAAATAGCTGTGCAGCAACGCTTCCCACACAACCTGACAGAGCTTGAGAGGATCTGCAGAGAAGAATGGGAGAAACTCCCCAAATACAGGTGTGCAAAGCTTGTAGCGTCATACCCAAAAAGTATCGAGGCTGTAATCACTGCCAAAGGTGCTTCAACAACGTACTGAGTAAAATGTCTGAATACTTATGTAAATGTGATATTTCAGTATTTATTTTTTTATAAATTTGCAAAAAATCTAAAAACAAGTTTTTCCTTTGTCATTGTGTGTAGATTGATGAGGGGGGGGAAACGATTTAATCAATTTTACAATAAGGCTTTAACGTAGCAAAATGTTGAAAAAGTCAAGGGGTCTGAATGCTTTCCAAATGCACTGTATAGTAGCTGGTAGTGTATGTTTACTGGTAATGTATATTTACTGGTAAATCTAGATTATGAATCAATACAGATTACCAGTTATCTAAATTTACTGGTAATCTATATTAACTGGTAATCGTACATGCACACTAGAAAGGTGGGGAGATTGAGATTCTACAGCATGCCTGCATAGAGCTTTATCACAGGTCTGTAATGTCAGACCTAATGCAATAACAGAACAAGGGTGGCACTGCTCAAGTCCAGTTCACACACAGGTCAGCACAGTATTTCAGAATTTCAAATGGATCCCTAACCTTAACCCACTAGAGTCATGTGGTTCACCCCTATTAGGGACTCAATCACAATACGTTAACGTTATTGTCCATTTTCAGAGAAATATATTAGTTTGAGGTCAACATACAAAACAAAACAACACCCAGTATGCTATGCAATACAAAAATACAGGAAAGTGAGCACACACATTCACATGTAGTCCCTGATGGCATACTGTCTAGACATGTAATGGGCTTGACCCTAAATGAATCACTCTACTACTACTATCCTCACCCAGCAGAACATTGACAGGCAGAATTCCTTGGCCCTCAGTGTGAGGTTGGTAAGGTTCGGTGTGAGGTTGGTAAGGTTCGGTGTGAGGTTGGTAAGGTTCGGTGTGAGGCTGGTAAGGTTCGGTGTGAGGCTGGTAAGGTTCGGTGTGAGGTTGGTAAGGTTCGGTGTGAGGTTGGTAAGGTTCGGTGTGATGTTGGTAAGGTTCGGTGTGATGTTGGTAAGGTTCGGTGTGATGTTGGTAACGTTCGGCGTGAGGTTGGTAAGGTTGGTAAGGTTTGGCGTGCGGCTGGTAAGGTTTGGCGTGCGGCTGGTAAGGTTTGGCGTGAGGTTGGTAAGGTTCGGTGTGCGGCTGGTAAGGTTTGGTGTGAGGTTGGTAAGGTTCGGCGTGAGGTTGGTAAGGTTCGGCGTATGGCTGGTAATGTTCCTTGTAAAGCTGGAAAGGTTCGGTGTGAGGTTGGTAAGGTTCAGTGGGCAGCAGTGCAGTGGAAAGGAGTGTTAACATGTGAAATACCTGCAGAGGAGGAGGGAAAGAGAGGAGAATAGGTATTTTTCCTCCTCTGCTGGGCTTTATCCACATCCCTGTCATCTCTGTAGTTGTATGAATTAACCGGTTAAACTGCAAAAATCACAAAATAAAAGCTTTGATGTGGATTATCATTTGCGAATGTTTAAGGGAGCGCAGATTTTTGTCACTGTGAGGTGATTATTATTGGCAGACAGTCCATGCTGCCGTTATTTTGTATGCAAACCCAAAGCGTGGGTTGCCATCTCTTCTGGTCGTTGGACTACTCCCATAATAACAGAAAGTGTTCCATCATACCACAATGATAGGATACAATATGATGAAATGTGATGTTTTATTTAATACAGCTTAACATTGGTTTGGATGTGAACCCTTTGGATGAGTTAAGGTCTTATGTTCTATTGTAAGACAGACGCAGAGCACAGTTGAAAATATCCCTGAAATGTCCTCAGACATTTACAGTAATGCACAATGACAACTCATGGATCTAGAAAAAGGACAGTTTTTCTCTCATCCCAGTGTAACACCAAAAATATTCTGTCTCCTGTTCTCTTGTTCTCAGGTTCTCTTGTTCTCAGGTTCTCTTGTCCTCAGGTTCTCTTGTTGTCAGGTTCTCTTGTTCTCTTGTTCTCTTGTTCTCAGGTTCTCTTGTTGTCTTGTTCTCTTGTTCTCTTGTTCTCTTGTTCTCAGGTTCTCTTGTTCTCAGGTTCTCTGTTTCTCAGGTTCTCTTGTTGTCTTGTTCTCAGTTTCTCTTGTTCTCAGTTTCTCTTGTTCTCAGGTTCTCTTGTTCTCTTGTTCTCAGTTTCTCTTGTTCTCAGTTTCTCTTATTCTCTTGTTCTCAGTTTCTCTTGTTCTCAGGTTCCATCTGTTGTCTTATCATTGCTAACATCTCTCGTCACCTCTGGCAAACCAGCTCTGTCATAGCAAACACACTGTTCACACACTCATTCTAAGCTACCACGTACATTCTCCAGGCCATGTCAGTTAGGTGTTGGTACACATTCTCAGTGCCACAATGTCAGTTCAGCTTTAACACAGGATTCTACTCGGTACTATGTCAGTTTTGTACATTCACACTGTATATTGTCAGCGTCACTATTAATTACCATGTAGACATTCCAAAATGGGGAGCCACCTTTGATGGCGAGCCACCATTGATGAATAGTGAACGCCAAATCATTATTCACTTGTTGCGAATCAAGAGACATTCAAAGTGAATTCCAGAAATGTGGCTCCATTCGTAATGTTCCAAAGCACCACTTCCTACTGAGGTCCATTTTGACTGACATTGAACTGACATTAAAAATAACATTAAAGATCTATTTTGTTGTTGCAAAATGGCAGACCAGGTATACAGCTTTGGGATGGGGAACTAAATAATAAGGAATTCTATCAGCCTGAGGTGTAGATTACATCACACATGCTGGTGTTCAAACTCGTAACACAGCTGCATGGGATTTCTATTCATGTGACTCTCTCAATGGTAATGGTATAACGGATGGATTTGACAGCTCCAACGCAGTAACGTCTTCCTCGTTGCCTAAACAAAAACAATATCCTATGCCGTTGACGGTTACCACAAGATAACGCTGATCTGATTGAATCTAGGTCTAATTTCTGTATCATTAGTGGTCAATCCTTGCATCCACAGCTCTGTCTATGAGTTTGAGTGGTTACGTTTCACTCAGCTGTTTACCAAAAAAAACAAAAAGTGGCAGGTTGTCCGTTTTGTTATTGTTTGAACTGCAGATTGCCCCCTTGAAATAGCTTCCCAGATCAGACTGTAGCTTGCATGTTTCCACATCTGTTGATGTCATTGTTCCATTTCAGTTGAACACTATTACAGTGATGCCCAACAGTACACTACTATTTACTGATTCCTGTGAAAATATATTTGCTATTAAAACAAAACATTTTCTCATACAGTATCAGAGCATTGTTCATGAATACATTCCTATGTTCACGAATAGCAAGCCTGCCATCTAGGGGATAAAAGTAAACTTTCTTTCAAACTGGCACTGATGGTGCAATAGGCCTTACTTTTCTCCCAAACCAAACCATTACACATTAAAGACTAGATTCAGTCCGTATCACAGAATATGTGCGTTATTAGCGCAATTTAAAGGTAATGTCCGAATGAGCCGACATATGCAGCGCTTACAGTGAATGCAGTTTCCAGGAACGCGGGAGCGTTGTCTTTTAAATCTTCCGCAATACGGATTTAATCTAGGCCTAAACTTCTGATTTCCACATCGTGTCACCTTAGTCATCACCTCCATAACCCCTAAAGTTGAAATTGATGGTTATTGAGCCAAGTCGCTCCAGTGGGCTGCACCTTCCACAGTCTCTCTAATACCTTCAACACTCATAGAAAAACATGGTTATTTGGCTGTCCCCATAGCAGAACCTTTTGAAGAACCCTTTTTGGTTCCAGGTAGAACCCTGTCTCCAAATGGGGACAGCTGAAGGAACCTTTTTGGTTCCAGGTAGAACCCTGTCTCCGATGGGGACAGCTGAAGAACCCTTTTTGGTTCCAGGTAGAACCCTGTCTCCAATGGGGACAGCTGAAGAACCCTTTATTCTAAGAGTGAACTAATCAGCTCGAAGTCTCTAGCCCTGAAAGATTGTCGCAATAGACCATATGAAATCATCTCCGTCACACAAAGGGTTATGGAAATGACCTGGGCTCGTTGGTGTAGATCCATGTCTAACAGCCCCTTGTCTTTGTGAAGGGCCCAAGCTGTTAATTCAAACATCGACTCGTGGGCCGCGGTCCATCTGAGAAGTCTGAAGGTAACTGCTTGCTGTGCTACTCTTTGTTCCTTTGTAAACATTAAAGACTGTCTCCCTGATGTGTGCTTCAACCGCACCACAAGAAGAAATGAGACCAGTTTGAATAGTTCTGAGGCAAGTAAAATGTCTTAGCAAGAGTGCTGTGATTGACATTGGTGTGAGAGTGTAAATATGAGAGAAGCTTGAAATTATATTTCCTCTACAAAAATGTATTTACAACACAAAACATTTGTCTTCCTCAATTGAAGTGAAATGGTGTAAAGAATAACAATAACATCCACCCACAAGACCCTAAAACCTCATACCTACATACCACCTAGCCCAAACCAACCTCATACCTACATACCACCTAGCCCAGCTCAACCTCATACCTACATACCACCTATCCCAAACCAACCTCATACTTACATACCACCTAGCCCAAACCAACCTCATACCTACATACCACCTAGCCCAAACCAACCTCATACCTACATACCACCTAGCCCAAACCAACCTCATACCTACATACCACCTAGCCCAAACCAACCTCATACCTACATACCACCTAGCCCAAACCAACCTCATACCTACATACCGCCCAGCCCAACCTCATACCTACAGTACATACCACCTAGCCCAAACCAACCTCATACCTACATACCACCCAGCCCAAACCAAACCAACCTCATACCTACATACCGCCCAGCCCAAACCAACCTCATACCTACATACCACCCAGCCCAAACCAACCTCATACCTACATACCGCCCAGCCCAACCTCATACCTACAGTACATACCACCTAGTCCAAACCAACCTCATACCTACATACCACCTAGCCCAAACCATTGAGTGGCTGCTGCCAATGTACTGACTCAAATCTCTAGCCACTTTAATAATAAAAAATTAGAAGTAATAAATGTATCACTAGTCACTTTAAACAATGCCACTTTATATAATGTTTACATACCCTACATTACTCATCTCATATGTATATACTGTACTCTATATCATCTACTGCATCTTGCCTATGCCGCACTGCCATCGCTCATCCATATAGTTACATATTCTTATTCAGTCATTTACACTTGTGTGTGTGTATAAGGTAGTTGTGAAATTGTTAGATTACTTGTTAGATATTACTGCACTGTCGGAACTAGAAGCATAAGCATTTCGCTACACTCGCATTAACATCTGCTAACCATGTGTATGTGACCAATAACATTTGATTTGATTTGATACATACCACTACCTACATATCACCTAGCCCAAACCAACCTCGTACCTACATACCACCCAGCCCAAACCAACCTCATACATACATACCGCCCAGCCCAAACCAACCTCATACCTACATACCACCCAGCCCAACTCATATCTACATACCACCTAGCCAAAACCAACCTCATACCTACATACCACCTGGCCCAAACCAAACCTCATATCTACAGTACATAACATCCGGCCCAGGTCGGAACAGGGTTGAGATTAGGGTAACAGGGTTGAGACTAGGGTAACAGGGTTGAGATTAAGGTAAAAGGGTTGAGATTAGGGTAACAGGGTTGAGATTAAGGTAAAAGGGTTGAGACTAGGGTAACAGGGTTGAAGCTGATAACGGGGTTGAGACTAGGGTAACAGGGTTGAAGCTGATAACGGGGTTGAGACTAGGGTAACAGGGTTCAAGATGGTAACAGGGTTGAAGAGGTTAACAGGGTTGAAGAGGTTAACAGGGTTGAAGAGGGTAACAGGGTTGAGACTAGGGTAACAGGGTTGAAGAGGGTAACAGGGTTGAAGATGGTAACAGGTTGAGACTAGGGTAACAGGTTGAGACTAGGGTAACAGGGTTGAGACTAGGGTAACAGGGTTGAAGAGGGTAACAGGGTTGAAGATGGTAACAGGGTTGAAGAGGGTAACAGGGTTGAAGAGGGTAACAGGTTGAGACTAGGGTAACAGGGTTGAAGAGGGTAACAGGTTGAGACTAGGGTAACAGGGTTGAAGAGGGTAACAGGGTTGAAGAGGGTAACAGGGTTGAAGAGGGTAACAGGGTTGAAGAGGGTAACAGGGTTGAAGAGGGTAACAGGGTTGAAGAGGGTAACAGGGTTGAGACTAGGGTAACAGGGTTGAGACTAGGGTAACAAGGTTGAAGATGGTAACAGGGTTGAAGATGGTAACAGGGTTGAAGAGGGTAACATGTTGAGACTAGGGTAACAGGTTGAGACTAGGGTAACAGGGTTGAAGAGGGTAACAGGGTTCAGACTAGGGTAACAGGGTTGAGACTAGGGTAACAGGGTTGAAGAGGGTAACAGGGTTGAAGAGGGTAACAGGGTTGAAGAGGGTAACAGGTTGAGACTAGGGTAACAGGGTTGAGACTAGGGTAACAGGTTGAGACTAGGGTAACAGGTTGAGACTAGGGTAACAGGGTTGAAGAGGGTAACAGGGTTGAAGAGGGTAACAGGGTTGAAGAGGGTAACAGGGTTGAAGAGGGTAACAGGGTTGAGATTAAGGTAACAGGGTTGAAGCTGATAACGGGGTTGAGACTAGGGTAACAGGGTTCAAGAGGGTAACAGGCTTGAAGAGGGTAACAGGGTTGAAGAGGGTAACAGGGTTGAAGAGGGTAACAGGGTTGAAGAGGGTAACAGGGTTGAAGAGGGTAACAGGGTTGAAGAGGGTAACAGGGTTGAGACTAGGGTAACAGGGTTGAGACTAGGGTAACAGGGTTGAAGAGGGTAACAGGGTTGAAGAGGGTAACAGGGTTGAAGAGGGTAACAGGTTGAGACTAGGGTAACAGGGTTGAAGAGGGTAACAGGGTTGAAGAGGGTAACAGGGTTGAAGAGGGTAACAGGGTTGAAGAGGGTAACAGGGTTGAAGAGGGTAACATGTTGAGACTAGGGTAACAGGGTTGAAGAGGGTAACAGGGTTGAAGAGGGTAACAGGGTTGAAGAGGGTAACAGGGTTGAGACTAGGGTAACAGGGTTGAAGAGGGTAACAAGGTTGAAGATGGTAACAGGGTTGAAGAGGGTAACAGGGTTGAAGAGGGTAACAGGGTTGAAGAGGGTAACAGGGTTGAAGAGGGTAACAGGGTTGAAGAGGGTAACAGGGTTGAGACTAGGGTATCAGGGTTGAAGAGGGTAACAAGGTTGAAGATGGTAACAGGGTTGAAGAGGGTAACAGGGTTGAAGAGGGTAACAGGATTGAAGAGGGTAACAGGGTTGAGACTAGGGTAACAGGGTTGAAGAGGGTAACAGGGTTGAAGAGGGTAACAGGGTTGAAGAGGGTAACAGGGTTGAAGAGGGTAACAGGTTGAGACTAGGGTAACAGGTTGAGACTAGGGTAACAGGGTTGAGACTAGGGTAACAGGGTTGAGACTAGGGTAACAGGTTGAGACTAGGGTAACAGGGTTGAAGAGGGTAACATGGTTGAGACTAGGGTAACAGGGTTGAAGAGGGTAACAGGGTTGAAGAGGGTAACAGGGTTGAAGAGGGTAACAGGGTTGAAGAGGGTAACAGGGTTGAAGAGGGTAACAGGGTTGAAGAGGGTAACAGGGTTGAAGAGGGTAACAGGGTTGAAGAGGGTAACAGGGTTGAAGAGGGTAACAGGGTTGAAGAGGGTAACAGAGTTGAGACTAGGGTAACAGGGTTGAAGAGGGTAACTGTGTTGAAGAGGGTAACAGGGTTGAAGATGGTAACAGGTTGAGACTAGGGTAACAGGTTGAGACTAGGGTAACAGGGTTGAAGAGGGTAACAGGGTTGAAGAGGGTAACAGGGTTGAAGAGGGTAACAGGGTTGAAGAGGGTAACAGGGTTGAAGAGGGTAACAGGGTTGAGACTAGGGTAACAGGTTGAGACTAGGGTAACAGAGTTGAGACTAGGGTAACAGGGTTGAAGATGGTAACAGGGTTGAAGAGGGTAACAGGTTGAGACTAGGGTAACAGGGTTGAAGAGGGTAACAGGTTGAGACTAAGGTAACAGGGTTGAAGAGGGTAACAGGGTTGAAGAGGGTAACAGGGTTGAGACTAGGGTAACAGGTTGAGACTAGGGTAACAGAGTTGAGACTAGGGTAACAGGGTTGAAGATGGTAACAGGGTTGAAGAGGGTAACAGGTTGAGACTAGGGTAACAGGGTTGAAGAGGGTAACAGGTTGAGACTAGGGTAACAGGGTTGAAGAGGGTAACAGGTTGAGACTAGGGTAACAGGTTGAGACTAGGGTAACAGGGTTGAAGAGGGTAACGGGGTTGAAGAGGGTAACGGGGTTGAAGAGGGTAACGGGGTTGAGACTAGGAACGGGGTTGAAGAGGGTAACGGGGTTGAGACTAGGGTAACAGGGTTGAGACTAGGGTAACAGGGTTGAAGAGGGTAACGGGGTTGAAGAGGGTAACGGGGTTGAGACTAGGAACGGGGTTGAAGAGGGTAACGGGGTTGAGACTAGGGTAACAGGGTTGAAGAGGGTAATACAGCGTCATATAAAGTGTTTTGTTAACTCCGAATTGACTCTAATATTTTCTATAAACATTGTAATAGATATACACATGTAATGGATATACACATGTAATGGATATAAACATGTAATGGATATAAACATGTAATAAACATGTAATAGATATAACCATGTAATGGATATAAACATGTAATAGATATAACCATGTAATGGATATAAACATGTAATAGATATAACCATGTAATGGATATAAACATGTAATAGATATAAACATGTAATAGATATAAACATGTAATGGATATAAACATGTAATGGATATAAACATGTAATAGATATAAACATGTAATAGATATAAACATGTAATGGATATAAACATGTAATGGATATAACCATGTAATGGATATAAACATGTAATAGATATAACCATGTAATGGATATAACCATGTAATGGATATAAACATGTAATAGATATAACCATGTAATGGATATAAACATGTAATAGATATAAACATGATATATATAACCATGTAATAGATATAAACATGTAATAGATATAAACATGTAATAGATATAACCATGTAATGGATATAAACATGTAATAGATATAAACATGATATAACCATGTAATGGATATAAACATGTAATGGATATAAACATGTAATGGATATAAACATGTAATGGATATAAACATGTAATGGATATAAACATGTAATGGATATAAACATGTAATGGATATAAACATGTAATGGATATAAACATGTAATGGATATAACCATGTAATAGATATAACCATGTAATAGATATAAACATGTAATAGATATAAACATGATATAACCATGTAATATATATAACCATGTAATAGATATAACCATGTAATATATATAACCATGTAATAGATATAACCATGTAATAGATATAAACATGTAATGGATATAAACATGTAATGGATATAAACATGTAATGGATATAACCATGTAATAGATATAACCATGTAATAGATATAAACATGTAATAGATATAAACATGATATAACCATGTAATATATATAACCATGTAATAGATATAAACATGTAATGGATATACACATGTAATGGATATACACATGTAATGGATATAAACATGTAATGGATATAAACATGTAATAGATATAAACATGTAATAGATATAAACATGTAATAGATATAAACATGTAATGGATATACACATGTAATGGATATAAACATGTAATGGATATAAACATGTAATAGATATAAACATGTAATAGATATAAACATGTAATGGATATAAACATGATATAACCATGTAATATATATAAACATGTAATAGATATAAACATGATATAACCATGTAATAGATATAAACATGTAATGGATATAAACATGTAATGGATATAAACATGTAATGGATATAAACATGTAATAGATATACACATGTAATGGATATAAACATGTAATAGATATAACCATGTAATAGATATAAACATGATATAACCATGTAATGGATATAACCATGTAATGGATATAAACATGTAATAGATATAAACATGTAATAGATATAACCATGTAATAGATATAAACATGTAATGGATATAAACATGATATAACCATGTAATGGATATAAACATGTAATAGATATAAACATGTAATAGATATAAACATGTAATAGATATAAACATGATATAACCATGTAATATATATAAACATGTAATAGATATAAACATGATATAACCATGTAATATATATAACCATGTAATAGATATAAACATGATATAACCATGTAATATATATAACCATGTAATAGATATAAACATGTAATGGATATAACCATGTAATGGATATAAACATGTAATAGATATAACCATGTAATAGATATAAACATGTAATAGATATAAACATGATATAACCATGTAATATATATAACCATGTAATGGATATAAACATGTAATGGATATAACCATGTAATAGATATAACCATGTAATGGATATAAACATGATATAACCATGTAATAGATATAACCATGTAATAGATATAAACATGTAATAGATATAACCATGTAATGGATATAAACATGTAATGGATATAAACATGATATAACCATGTAATAGATATAACCATGTAATATATATAACCATGTAATGGATATAAACATGTAATGGATATAACCATGTAATGGATATAACCATGTAATATATATAACCATGTAATGGATATAACCATGTAATATATATAACCATGTAATGGATATAAACATGTAATGGATATAACCATGTAATGGATATAACCATGTAATGGATATAACCATGTAATGGATATAACCATGTAATAGATATAAACATGTAATGGATATAAACATGATATAACCATGTAATAGATATAACATGTAATGGATATAACCATGTAATGGATATAACCATGTAATAGATATAACCATGTAATAGATATAAACATGTAATGGATATAAACATGATATAACCATGTAATAGATATAACCATGTAATAGATATAACATGTAATGGATATAACCATGTAATGGATATAACCATGTAATAGATATAAACATGTAATGGATATAAACATGATATAACCATGTAATAGATATAACCATGTAATAGATATAAACATGTAATGGATATAAACATGATATAACCATGTAATAGATATAAACATGTAATGGATATAAACATGTAATAGATATAACCATGTAATAGATATAAACATGTAATGGATATAAACATGTAATAGATATAAACATGTAATAGATATAACCATGTAATGGATATAAACATGTAATGGATATAAACATGTAATGGATATAAACATGTAATAGATATAACCATGTAATAGATATAACCATGTAATGGATATAAACATGTAATGGATATAAACATGTAATAGATATAAACATGTAATAGATATAACCATGTAATAGATATAACCATGTAATATATATAACCATGTAATGGATATAAACATGTAATGGATATAAACATGTAATAGATATAAACATGTAATAGATATAACCATGTAATAGATATAACCATGTAATGGATATAACCATGTAATGGATATAAACATGATATAACCATGTAATAGATATAACCATGTAATATATATAACCATGTAATGGATATAAACATGTAATGGATATAACCATGTAATGGATATAAACATGTAATGGATATAACCATGTAATGGATATAACCATGTAATAGATATAACCATGTAATAGATATAAACATGTAATGGATATAAACATGATATAACCATGTAATAGATATAACCATGTAATAGATATAACATGTAATGGATATAACCATGTAATGGATATAACCATGTAATAGATATAAACATGTAATGGATATAAACATGATATAACCATGTAATAGATATAAACATGTAATGGATATAAACATGTAATGGATATAAACATGATATAACCATGTAATAGATATAACCATGTAATAGATATAAACATGTAATAGATATAACCATGTAATGGATATAAACATGTAATGGATATAAACATGATATAACCATGTAATAGATATAACCATGTAATATATATAACCATGTAATGGATATAACCATGTAATGGATATAAACATGTAATGGATATAAACATGTAATGGATATAACCATGTAATGGATATAACCATGTAATAGATATAACCATGTAATGGATATAAACATGATATAACCATGTAATGGATATAAACATGATATAACCATGTAATGGATATAAACATGTAATAGATATAAACATGATATAACCATGTAATGGATATAAACATGATATAACCATGTAATGGATATAAACATGTAATAGATATAAACATGATATAACCATGTAATAGATATAACCATGTAATAGATATAAACATGTAATAGATATAACCATGTAATGGATATAAACATGTAATGGATATAAACATGATATAACCATGTAATAGATATAACCATGTAATAGATATAACCATGTAATAGATATAAACATGTAATGGATATAAACATGATATAACCATGTAATAGATATAACCATGTAATAGATATAAACATGTAATAGATATAACCATGTAATGGATATAAACATGTAATGGATATAAACATGATATAACCATGTAATAGATATAACCATGTAATATATATAACCATGTAATGGATATAACCATGTAATGGATATAAACATGTAATGGATATAAACATGTAATGGATATAACCATGTAATGGATATAACCATGTAATAGATATAACCATGTAATGGATATAAACATGTAATGGATATAAACATGATATAACCATGTAATAGATATAACCATGTAATGGATATAAACATGTAATGGATATAAACATGTAATGGATATAACCATGTAATGGATATAACCATGTAATAGATATAACCATGTAATAGATATAAACATGATATAACCATGTAATAGATATAACCATGTAATAGATATAACATGTAATAGATATAACATGTAATGGATATAACCATGTAATGGATATAACCATGTAATAGATATAACCATGTAATAGATATAACATGTAATGGATATAACCATGTAATGGATATAACCATGTAATAGATATAACCATGTAATAGATATAAACATGTAATGGATATAAACATGATATAACCATGTAATAGATATAACCATGTAATAGATATAACATGTAATGGATATAACCATGTAATGGATATAACCATGTAATGGATATAACCATGTAATGGATATAACCATGTAATGGATATAACCATGTAATAGATATAACCATGTAATAGATATAAACATGTAATGGATATAAACATGATAACCATGTAATAGATATAACCATGTAATAGATATAACCATGTAATAGATATAACCATGTAATGGATATAAACATGTAATGGATATAACCATGTAATAGATATAAACATGATATAACCATGTAATAGATATAACCATGTAATAGATATAACATGTAATGGATATAACCATGTAATGGATATAACCATGTAATAGATATAACCATGTAATAGATATAAACATGTAATGGATATAAACATGATATAACCATGTAATAGATATAACATGTAATAGATATAACATGTAATGGATATAACCATGTAATGGATATAACCATGTAATAGATATAACCATGTAATAGATATAAACATGTAATGGATATAAACATGATATAACCATGTAATAGATATAACCATGTAATAGATATAACCATGTAATGGATATAAACATGTAATGGATATAACCATGTAATGGATATAACCATGTAATAGATATAAACATGATATAACCATGTAATGGATATAAACATGTAATGGATATAACCATGTAATAGATATAACCATGTAATAGATATAACCATGTAATAGATGTAAACATGATATAACCATGTAATGGATATAACATGTAATGGATATAAACATGATATAACCATGTAATAGATATAACATGTAATGGATATAACCATGTAATGGATATAACCATGTAATAGATATAACCATGTCATAGATATAAACATGTGATGAGGACAATAGAATTAAACTGAGTTTTAAACTGCAGTAAGACACTGAACAAACAAAAACATAGCAGACATGAATCACATTAAACATGTCATCAGAACAGGTCAACAGGTCAGAACATGTCATCAGAACAGGTCAACAGGTCAACAGGTCAGAACAGGTCATCAGAACAGGTCAACAGGTCAGAACAGGTCATCAGAACATGTCAACAGGTCAGAACAGGTCATCAGAACAGGTCAACAGGTCAGAACATGTCATCAGAACATGTCAACAGGTCAGAACAGGTCAACAGGTCAGAACAGGTCATCAGAACATGTCATCAGAACAGGTCAACAGGTCAGAACATGTCATCAGAACATGTCAACAGGTCAGAACAGGTCAACAGGTCAGAACAGGTCATCAGAACATGTCAACAGGTCAGAACAGGTCATCAGAACATGTCAACAGGTCAGAACAGGTCATCAGAACATGTCAACAGGTCAGAACAGGTCATCAGAACATGTCAACAGGTCAGAACAGGTCATCAGAACATGTCAACAGGTCAGAACAGGTCATCAGAACATGTCAACAGGTCAGAACAGGTCATCAGAACATGTCAACAGGTCAGAACAGGTCATCAGAACATGTTAACAGGTCAGAGCAGGTCATCGGAACAGGTCAACAGGTCATCAGAACAGGTCAACAGGTCATCAAAACAGGTCAACAGGTCATCAGAACAGGTCAACAGGTCATCACCATGGAGCAGGACTCAGAGGTAGGTAGATACTTTTGGTGTGTGTGTGTGCCTCTTGCTTCATGGCGTTCATCCCGAAAGTCTGGCCCACACCTCTTTCAAGATCTCCACGTGATGCGTCTTCCTGTGTGCCAAATACGCCAGATATTGTTGTGGGGAGAGGCCAGTGGGAGGCCAGGGGGAGGTCAGAGGGAGGTCAGGTGGAGGCCGGGGGGAGGTCAGGGGAAGGCCAGGGGAAGGTCAGGGGGAGGCCAGGGGAAGGTCAGGGGGAGGCCAGGGGGAGGTCAGGGGGAGGTCAGAGGGAGGCCAGGGGGAGGTCAGGGGGAGGCCAGGGGAAGGTCAGGGGGAGGCCAGGGGGAGGTGCTCATTTGACGGCCACATGGAGATCCAGCACTTGTTACGCCTCTTGTATCCACCGTCGTTGAGCCGACCATGTCAAACCACACTGCTGTCTCATCCATGGTAATGACGTTTAAAAAAATAAATACATTTTAAACCTTTATTTAACTATGGAAGTCAGTTAAGAACAAATTCTTATTTACAATGACGGCCTACCCCGGCCAAAATCTAACCCGGACAATGCTGGGCCAATTGTGCGCCGCCCTATGGGACTCCCAATCACGGCCGGATGTGATACAGGCTGGAATCAAACCAGGGTCAGTAGTGACGCCTCGAGCACTGAGATGCAGTGCCTTAGAACGATGCGCCACTCGGGAGCAGCGGTCTGTTGCTATCTTCTTTGGTTCAATCTTTATGGTACTGAAGTTCATTCATAAACAATTCATTTAGACCCGGCGTTTATCTGAAACAGGCGTTTATTTGAAACAGGCGTGTATCTGCTGAAATGTGTGCCGGTGGCCGGCTATTAAAAGCGTCAGGCGGCTATTTGAGATCTCTGTTTTATGGTATGATGCGATTCAGGAAGCGGTGCGTTTGGCGCTAGTTCCTTCCTCATAGTAGGGCAGAAACGCCTTTTGAAATTTTAATGTGCCTTAATAACAATGGTGAATGTGATAAATGTTAAATTACGCACCTACTTTAGCCAAGTAGAGAGCACTGGGTTATATAGGGAGAAAGACAGGATTATGATTCTCTGAGATAATAGAGGGGGGGGGGGGCCCAGCGCCCCTGGTGGGCGGAGTTTGTTTTGCAGGCCCAGCGCCCCTGGTGGGTGGAGTTTGTTAATGCAGGCCAAGCGCCCCTGGTGGGCGGAGTTTGTTTTGCAGGCCCAGCGCCTCTGGTGGGCGGAGTTTGTTAATGCAGCTACTGCGCCCCTGGTGGGCGTAGTTTGTTTTGCAGGCCCAGCGCCCCTGGTGGGCGGAGTTTGCATATTTCAGACCATTCCATCTGGGGCACCGGCTCATGCAAAACGACCTGCCCCTATAACAGAACGGGGATTCCCCTATAACAGCAAAACGACCTGCCCCTATAACAGAAAGGGGGATTCCCTGGTCAGTATATATATCATCTTTGCTATCGCAAAAGTGTTGCTACAGCTCTCAACAACATTGCTGCCCTGAATTTAGCTGGTGCTGTAGACAAAGCCCAGCGGGAGAAAGTTCAAGTAGAAACGACGTTCTATAGGATGAGCCATAATGACTCACGTGCGTATTACATGTGAATTCTTAGACATGGGTGGGGCTATGGCTTAAGAGGGTGTGAATGATGCTGAATGGTTGTAAACAAAGAAGTGCTCTCTTAGTGTGAAAATCACGGCAAAAATCTTTCAAAGCAGCATAACTTTCCCATGTTTTCTCCAACTACATTGTGTAATACACCGGTTTGAAGCTCTGAGTCTGTACTTTTATCAAACCTAAATACGATAATTTTTTTATGAGCTTAAGCTCACATAGAACTGTGCTGTCACATATTTAGATACTGGTGTTGCCATGCTACGTTCAACAGCACAAATATTATTTTGCAAAGTAAATAGTTCAAGAAATACACCTCTCTGTCACACCTCAAAAAACAACACATTTACTGTAAAAAGATTTACAATTAATAAAACTGGACATCAGTACAAAGATTCACACATATCTATTTGTGAGCAACTGCACGGTAACATGTTAAAAATACGTTCAGTTCAAGAGTACAAAAATACAACAACAAAACACAATGTTATAGATTTGTTTTGACATGAATGTTCAGTCTTTGCATCGATGCAGTAAGTTTATAATCTCTGAAAATCTCTGTGTATACAGTACTGTCATCATTGAGCACCAGTTCAACATTGCTACAGTACATCTATATTGTCTAATGGTGTATTTAAAAACATCCTAAGTAGGGAGCATTTATAATACTTGTAGCAATACTCATACTTACTGTTGATGTAACATTATTACGTAACTGTATTACACATTGTTAGTAGGACATCGCCACAAAAAAAAACTGTGGAACAAAAGGCTATTGCATGTTTGTGTACTTACATGATTCATTGTACCCAATGATGTATATAAATACTATGTATTGGCCAATGAGAGGCTCTGAAGCCATTGCCACCATAGTGGTACTCTTAGAAAAAAAGGTTCTGAACCTTAAAAGAGTTCTTCGGCTGTCCCCATAGGAGAACCATTTGAAGAACCTTTTTTTGCCTCCTATGGGGACAGCCGAAATAACCCTCTTTTTTTTTTAAACAACGTTTTTCTTCTTCTAAAAGTGTACCGCTCAGAAGGCGCAGTCCTCCGTATGAATGAATGGAATTCTAAAGGACAAAATTACATGCATCTAAGTATTTCTTTGTTGTAGTAGGGACAGTAGCAGTACTTTCAAAAAAATATATACTTTACGGGTTAGTTCAGTTCACATAATATAATGTAAAAAGTGTTGTGATAAGGTGTCTGCAATATAGACATTGATAAATGCGTTTCTATATTTGCCAAAACCTTTAAAACAATGGTGGAGAACAAAGATGGTGGCGCAGTAGCTTCAAAACAACACCCCCTGTGGGTGATCTAGTGTTTATATACATTATTGACTGTACCCCTGTTAGTTTACTCTGTGTAGATATATTTAAACATGTAAACAAAAATGACAACAAAAATGTCCTGGTTTCTGTGGGCTACTTGCTATTGCTTCTTAGCGAGTATAAAAATCCTCCAACCAAAAGGGACTTACATTTTGAGAACTGATGCCACGGGGGAAATAAAATAAAATATTTTGAATGGAAGACAATCTCGAAGCAAAACAACAATAAGGTGTTCACCACATCTACTGGCCTTGATTACATATGACCGTACATTACACCTCCAGACAGCTGCATATTTCTTACTGTAAGACACTTCTCTTTGGTCAAACGTTTCAATGAGTGAAGCATCCCTATGTGGGATAGACCCACCTCTTTCTCAATGACTTCCATGATCATTTTCATTCAACATAAACAATATTCTATTAAACCCATATCCTTAACAGCTGATTTAAGAAATTGGATTGATACATGCTTTCATTGGTCACATAGCCTTATCTGTAGAGACTAATAGTTGAGGTAATTGTGCAATATGAACATACATACTCCTGTATATTAGACAAAACATATGTGTTTCTAACAACTGATGGGTGTTTCTGTAATACACGTAGAGAATACAAATTGAGGGTGTAAAAATGTAAATGACACTTTTTTTGTGTGTCATTTTATTAGATGTGAATTTGACCAATAGTGTACAACTTTGTATTAAATACTAAAATAAATACAAAAAATCAGTTCACAATAATTGAATTACTGATTGTTAATATGTACATATGTAAGAATACACATTTTTTTGATTACTATTATTCTTTATAATGATGTGATTCCATGTGGTGTCCTAAAACGTCAGTTTCCCTTTTCGAGGCACCAATCCCATATTGACAATGTTCTACCACGACCAATAGGCCTAGAATACAAAATCTTACAGGAGAATGCTATGCCCTGTAATGCTCAATTGAGAAGTTCACAGCCGCAGAGCTGCAATAGTCTGTCGGACCACTACAAAATGAATGTGGGACTGTGGCAGCTCTGCAACAGTCAACTATGAATTCACCAAGAGTGCGTCTAGTCACTAAAATAACCAAGCTGACTTCCATAAAATTGTCAACTGTATTCTAGCAACCCACCATGCTGCAGATGTACTAGTCATGTGTACTTTCAGAGCCTATCGCCAGAACATCACATGCTATTTCCTTACCGTGAACTGACCAACTAAACTATCCAGGTCATTTGAACATCATCTCTTGCTCTTGGTCTTCCACTCGTGTACATGGTCATGGCATGAGGTCACTCACAGCGAGGGAGAACCTGTGAAAGATGTAAAGTCTCCTGTTCATGCTTCGAGTCACTCTCTTTTCCTAGGCTGTGTTTACACAGGCAGCCCAATTCTGATATTTCTTCCACTGAAAGACAAATTAGTGAAAGTTTTTTTAATTTGGGGGAATTGGGCTGCCCTAGAGAGATTCTGGACAGTACTTTGAGGTCAAAAACGCAAACAAGAAAAAATGCAACATTCCTTCCACATATCATTTGGCTTTAAAATGGTGGTGAACTGAAAAACACCAGTTTGAAGGGAAAACAAGGTGTTTCCCTGTGTTTCCCCCAATCCCACTCCAGCTATTGCAGTCGGATGTGCAGCCTCATGCGCAGGTTCTCCCCCAGTTCCCCCGTGAGGTAGTCTTGGTCCCGGCGGTCCTCCAGCTCTTTGAACTGGGCTTTGCCGTAGAGCGGCAAGCTGGCGATCTCCAGCGTGTACTCCTGCGCTGCCGCCAGTGCTCCCTTCCTCTTGGTGCTGTGCAGGTAGCAGAGGCCGTCACGCTGCTGGATGCGGAACAGGCCTTGCTGGTTACCGCTGGTGATGACGTAGTGCACGTGGCCCACCAAGGGCTTGATGGCGGGCACCAGCTCCAGGATGTGCTCCTTGGGGTTGAGCTGGGACACGTTGAGCAGCAGGGTGACAGGAACTTCCATGTCCAGACTGGCTAGGCTCACCTGGTTGTGTGATGGTGAGACAGACAGGGTGACAACGTGGGGTTACTAACTTACTAAGTAACCATGGACTCTGTCAATGAGAGGCACAGGGTTCCCAGCAAACCGGGAACATTCCCAGAACATTAGATAACCATTAAGTTCTAATTAGTGTCCTTTAACATCCTTTATTTTTGTTTTTTAAATGAAATATCCATGGAATGTTCTAACGTTCACTAAAATGTCGTAAACAACATTTGTTACAACCACCACAGAACATTCCCCAAACGTTCTCATTAGGTTATACTCTCATTAGGCAGTAACCCTTCACCTCTCTATATACATACATCTAGAAATCTCCAGAATAGAGAACAGACACTCCAAAAGATCCACGTTACTGCTACTGTTTGAAGTGTCAATGCTCCCAATATACTGTACCTCTATGGGTTGCGTTCCGTTGGCGTCGCGCCTCTTGCGGCCGTGCTTCTTGGGGTAGTCGTTGATCTTACACTCGTAGCAGGTCTCTGGGGAGAGAGTGTTGTCTTCTATCTCTGGCCCCTCATACTGGCCCTTCCCAAAGCCCAAGCCTGACACACAGTGACTGAACAACACACAGGCACGCACACAGAGACACACAGCCAGACAGGCACGCACACAGAGACACACAGCCAGACAGCCACGCACACAGAGACACACAGCCAGACAGGCACGCACACAGACGAGCATGAGAGAGTGCTTGACAGTGAGTAGACAACTTCTTCATAACAACAATGGAAATCCTTCTGAAAATTACCCATGAAATTATAAATGAAACATAACAGTCAGGTGTGCTAGTGCTGGTGTAGAACAAATATTTGCAGAAATCCCTGAGAAACAGATTTGGAAACACAAGTCAAAACCTAAGCTGTTCCTGAGGGGCCCGTCTCAATAAGTGTTTCTAAGGGCCCTGACCCAATCCCATCCACTCCTTACGGACGGACTGGGACCAGAAATCGTCCCTGGCATGTCTAAAACACGGCTAATTTTTTCCCTTGATGCCCTCATTATAATCCAAATAATGATAATTCTGCTCTAAAATCCCAATTTAGACCCACTGGGCTAAAGATGAACCAGCCATCTGGCATTTGGCAGAATGCCTCCTTTTTTTATTTGTTGGGGGGGATAGATCAGCTTTAATATTGCAGATTGTAGCTTCCATCAATGTAATCGCCTGCATCATTTCCAATCCGCCATATATTTTGGGGTAAATTCAGTACCAGTCAAATTTTGGACACACCTAATCATTCCAGGGTTTTTATTTAAGTTTACTATTTTCTACATTGTAGAATAATAGTGAAGACGTCAAAACTATGAAATAACACATATGTAATCATGTAGTAACCAAAAAAGTGATAAACAAATCTAAATATATTTGAGATTTGAGATTCTTCAAAGTAGCCACCCTTTGCCTTAACAGCTTTGCACACTCTTGGCATTTTCTCAACCAGCTTCATGAGGTAGTCACCTGGAATGCATTTCAATTAACAGGTGTGCCTTGTTAAAAGTTAATTTGTGGAATTTCTTTCGTCTTAATGCGTTTGAGCCAATCAGTTGTGTTGTTACAAGGTAGGGGTGGTATACAGAAGATAGCCCTATTTGGTAAAATGGCAAGAACAACTCAAATAAGCAAAGAGAAAAGACAGTCCATCATTACTTTAAGACATGAAAGTCAGTCAATCCGGAAAATTTCAAGAACTTTTAAAGTTTCTTTAAGTGCAGTCGCAAAAACCATTAAGCGCTATGATGAAACTGGCTCTTATGAGGACCGCAACAGGAAAGGAAGACCCAGCGTTATCTCTGCTGCAGAGGATAAATTCATTAAAGTTACCAGCCTCAGAAATTGCAGCCTAAATAAATGCTTCAGAGAGTTCAAGTAACAGACATATTTAAACATCTACTGTTCAGAGGAGACTGTGTGAATCTGGCCTTCATGGTCGAATTGCTGCAAAGAAACCACTACTAAAGGACACCAATAAGAAGAAGAGACTTGCTTGGGCCAAGAAACACGAGCAATGGACATTAGACCGGTGGAAATCTGTCCTTTGGTCTGATGAGTTAAAATTTGAGATTTTGTTTCCAACTGCCGTGTCTCTGAGACGCAGAGTAGGTGAATGGATGATCTCCGCATATGTGGTTCCCACCGTGAAGCATGGAGGAGGAGGTGTGATGGTGTGGGGGTGCTTTGCTGGTGACACTGTCGAGGATTTATTTAGAATTCAAGGCACACTTAACCAGCATAGCTACCATAGCATTATGCAGCGATATGCCATCCCATCTGGTTTGGGCTTAGTGGGACTATCATTTATTTTCAACAGGACAATGACTCAACACACCTCCAGGCTGTGTAAGGGCTATTTTACCAAGAAGGAGAGTGATGGAGTGTCTCATCAGATGACCTGGCCTCAACCCAATTGAGATGGTTTGGGATGAGTTGGACCGCAGAGTGAAGGAAAAAGAAGCCAACAAAGTGCTCAGCATATGTGGGAACTCCTTCAAGACTGTTGGAAAAGCATTCCAGGTGAAGCTGGTTGACAGAATGCCAAGAGTGTGCAAAGCTGTCATCAAGGCAAAGGGTGGCTATTTGAAGAATCTCATATCTTTAGATTTGTTTAACACTTTTTTGGTTACTACATAATTCCATATGTGTTATTTCATATTTTTGATGTCTTTAATATTATTATACAATTTAGAATAGTAAAAATAAAGACAAAGCCTTGAATGAGTAGGTGTGTCCAAACTTTTGACTGGTACTGTATATATATTTTTAAAATATATATATTTTCCCCTAACCCTGCCACACCTCCCCTAATTTGAGTAAAATAATAGACAACAACACTTAGGCTTCTTCTTCCAGCTTATAAATACTATATACATTTTACAGACACATTTCACATTAGTTATCTTTTGTTTATTTTTAGTCCCATCCTTCAGCTACCCTCAACTACCCTCAACCCCTCCCATCTATCTTTGAACACCATTCTATTTGCCATATATTTTTCTATGATGTGGTGTTTCACAAAAAGTTCTGAACTTTTCTATTCTCATAGTTTCTACAGATTGTAAATTAAAGATACATTTTTTTGCTAAGGGCATTATTATATAATTGATAGATTGATTATGACTTTTCAAATCACCCAGCAGTGCTATTTGCAGAGTTCGCTCCAGGTCCCTGCCTCCTTACCCTTGGCCCATGCGGAAATAGCCCAGCGGGCAACCACACAGGTAGCCTCCCTCTGTGTTCGAGCAGCCGTAGTTACAGGGGTTCTTGTTGGAGCACTCGTTGACATCCTGACAGCTGCTGCTGAATGGGTCGAAGCTGTAGCCTGAGGGGCAGGCGCACTTGAAGCTGCCTAGCGTGTTGTAACAGGAGGCCGATCCACAGCTGCCCGGGTTGGAGCACTCGTTCTCATCTGAGAGAGGAGAGGAGGCGGTAGAGGAGTTAAGAGAGGAAGTGTAGGAGAAATGTTTGACTTGTTATTGAGGTCATCAAGGACATAGAATGATTGAAACACCTTGCTGTGACCCACACCCCAGGGTTAAAGCAGCGTTGGAAAATACACCTAAAGCTGAAAAGTCTGAATCTAGGAGACACTGCGTTTGCTTTTTGACAGTGGATCACAATTAATCTATAGAACATTAGAACGCTACTGTACTAATATCAACGTTCTGGAACCCATTCTGGAACCCACCCTTTCTCTCGATGTCCAGCAGGTGGCAATGTGGTTCTGTTTACTAGACCTGTAAATGGTAGGTACTCTTAATATGTTTTCAAAACATGCAGTAAGTAGTTGAAAGTACCCTTCTGCCAATGCACATACAGCACTTTTACATCATTTTCTGTGTTAATGAATTTCACCAAACAAGTAAGATTCTGTTATCTAAATAACCTTTGGTTTATCTTAACTCTGTGCTGAATCCTAACTTGTCCCATTGACAACAATGCATTACTAAGTGAAAATACGACTTAAGTAGAAGTTAGGAATTACCCCGACTTAAGTAGAAGTTAGGTATCGCCCCCAACAGACATGATAACGCATCTAACAGAGAATGCTAATTTACAATGATTAAGAAATATAATACTCCCGTCCTCTACTGTACAACTCATTTTACGAGCACACAAACCAAAAAAACTATGATATATTAAATGGCTATTAACCTTTTACTGAGTGGGTTAAATCAGGGTCACACAGAGTGCTTCTTGGTAGTCTTAAACAAATCTACTTTGAAACAAAAGTATACACCTCACACACATGGTTATGGGCTGA
Source organism: Salvelinus alpinus (assembly GCF_045679555.1). Lineage (NCBI taxonomy): Eukaryota > Metazoa > Chordata > Actinopteri > Salmoniformes > Salmonidae > Salvelinus > Salvelinus alpinus. Next base: position 44,227,902 of record NC_092103.1, on the reverse strand, counting down.
AAGAAAAGAAGACACCTGTACCATGTCAGATATACAGTTGAAATGTATTACATTTTGAGTTTGCAGCCCAATATTACACTTTATATACATCACAGAAGACTGAAAAATAACAAAACAGTTTGACATAGAAACACCGGATTTTGGTCGTTTAAAAATAAATAAATAATGTATTAATGATGAAATTATGAAGAATATGAATAACATTGCACCAAAGAGGGTGATTTGGGTCCTTGACTGCAGGAAAGGGCTACAAAGCTTGTGATGGACACTTTAATGACGCCCAGCGAAGTAAAAACCAATGCACGGATTTAATTAATGGCCAGGTTGCAAACATATAACGCAAAACAAGTCTTAACTCAACCGTCAATAGAAGTCAGTAGCCTTGCACAAGTCTTGGCTTGTGTGACCCAGAACAGCTCATGGGAGCAGGAGCATATTTCCTGTTTCTGTAGCGTGAGGCAGCTTGATATACTAGTACACCCCCTGGACAGGACGCTACTCCATCACAGTGCCTTACCCCCAATCTATCTTCTTAAAGCTCATCGGGTCCCATTTTTACAGTCTTTGGTATGACTCTGCTGGGGATCGAACTCCCAACCTTCCAATCTCTGTGTGCAGTTTGAAGGAAGTTGCTAAATCGCATTAGAGCAATGGCTAACTAGCGTTAGAGCAATGGCTAACTAGCGTTAGAGCAATGGCTAACTAGCGTTAGAGCAATGGAAGTCTACTGGAACTGCTTGTATGCTAGTTGTTGCGGTAGACTTCCAGTCATTGCTTTAACACAAGTTTTCGATGGCTCGCGAAGCTAACTGTAACTTCCTTCAAAGTGCACGCAGACACATACAAATGGTATCCACGAGTTCATCTGACTCTGGGGAAGTAGAAAAATGGCTTAATTGCCAAAAATCTGCACTTTCCCTTTCAACTCATGTAGTTATCATCAGTGTCCCAAAGTAGCGCCCTATGTGTGTGTGTGTGTGTGTGTGTGTGGCACTCACCCACACACTGGTTCCACTGGTAGTGCTGTGTGTAGCCCTGAGGGCAGTTACAACGGTAGCCGCCCAGCATGTTCTGGCAGCCATGTTGGCACCTGTCGTTACTGTCACACTCGTTCACGTCTGATGGTCAAACGGCAGAAGAACACATATGCATTAGTCCATCTTCACCTTCTTAATAATAATCGTTACTTTCCTAATCTTCATCATTACCATCTTCCTAATTCTTATTCATTATCATCATCATCATGGTTACATTGCAGATTCGGATTGGAACATTAAGCTACTGTACAATGCAGTATGATGCAATTGTGAAACAACTCTGCACCCACTGCAAGTTTCCTGCACCAGCTCCTCTAAAATATATATATATATATGAGCTTGAAATCTACATTAGTGTATTTCAATTGTGTTTACACCCAAAATGCTAGGAGAACAAATCTGCCTTTAGCTGCCTAGTTGTATGGATTCCCTTGGTGTGTATAATTGATCCTTCATAATGAATTGGCAGGTTGACTCGGTATCTGTATCTAATACACACTCCTATAGATGTGGGGAAATGGCCTATTTAAGCCGAATGCTTTTCATTTAGTCAAACAAAAATCATATCCATTCATCCCCACTGCTTTCGAATAACGCAAACCAGGTCAACTTTAGCTCAAAACAGAGGATAACAACGGTCCACCTGGGATTTGAGCTTTTACAGAGTCCATGGCACAAACCAACCCACTGCCCTGAATTCTCTCCCAGTACTGTACTTACAGTCAACCCGTACCAAACTATTCTTCGTTAGGTTTTGAAAGTGAATTATTTTGTTTGTAGAGCGATGGCGCAGAGTCCATTTAGATAGTGCCAGTAGGACTTGTAGTTTTGGGCATTGCTACTCTGTGGAGACTTCAATAAAAAGGAGAGTTGGCGAAAGGTTTGAGGCCTTGAAATAGCAGTCAGCCAAATGCTGTTAGAGAGGACAGTCAAGTAGGCCTTGATTTCCTACGCTTTTACAACAGTAGTGTCATCTTTAATTTCATTGTTTCTTTCTTTTATTGTTTATGTCTTTTTTTTTTCTTCCATATGTTGCTTCTGACAATACAGGTGGAAAAACTACCACCAAACTGCCAAAAACATTTTGTATATCGGGGGTTTATGTCTGCCACTGAGGTTCAATCCCACATGCTTAAGATACAGATTTCACCACTAGCTCACCAAAACCATGGCATTGGTTGATCGGGGACATAATATCTTCAGGTTTTAGGGAGGTGAGGCAACTATGCAATGCAAACTTAGCCATCAGGTTACATACAGTGAGATGATATGGTAATGATATGTTATAAATATTGAACAATTCCTTATGATTGTTCAATGATGATAATTCTATATATTTTTTTATTTAACTAGGCAAGTCAGTAAAGAACAAATTCTTATTTACAATGATGGCCTAGGAACAGTGGGTTAACTGCCTTGTTCAGGGGCAGAATGACAGATTTTTACCTTGTCAGCTCAGAGATTCGATCTAGCAACCTTTCGATTGCTGGCCCAACGCTCTAACCACTCGGCTACCTGTCGCCCCGATTTATTGAAACAAAAAGCATAATTTATATGAAGTGTATCATGTGGATGTTTCCCGTAAGAAATGGAATGAAGAAAGGGGGGAAAAAAACTAAAATTGTAGCTACCATCACAGTGCAGTCCGGTGCCGTCCAGTTCGTAGCCACGCTGGCACTCACAGTTGAAGCTGCCAGGGGAGTTCTGACAGATGCCCTTGGTGCCACACAGGGAGGGTTCCCCGACACACTCATTATTATCTGACAGAGAGAGCATTGCATTTATGTAGTTTTGTATTTTACCCGAGTTGTGTTCATTGGGCACCAAACGGGGGGAAAACTGACTGAACTTGTCCAATAAGAAATGGTCATTTTTTGTTTTCCGTTTTAAAGGGTATGCCCTACTGAACATAACCCTGGTACAATTTAGTGTAAGATCACATATGAAACAAAAACAGTTGATCGAATTAAGGCGTTATGCTTATAGCTGCAGTAGCCTAATTTAAAACATTAACACGGACGTTACAGACTTATTGCCTTACCTATGCATGCAGTGTGGTGCTGGGTGAAGCCAGGGGGACACTTGCAGGTGAATCCACCCACGGTGTTGACACACATGAACTGACAGTTGTGCCTCTTGGTCTGGCACTCGTCCAAATCTAACCGGACATACGCACACGCACACGCACACACACACAGTAAACCAAAGCTCTCAGATCACACACAAAACATTATACCCTGTTATTATACAACATTCAATTACTTTATGTTGACCCCTTTTCAATGGACAGAGCCACTATGCTGCGATTAATTTCATTCCAGCACTGTTCATGACTCCTTCAACCAGTGTATTCAGTCACTGTAATTTAGGTCTGTCACCACGTTGTGATACAGGACGATCGACTCTACAGTAATGACTGGCTTTTGAGCATCATCTGTCCTCTCATTATTCTGTTCCTATAGTGTGGACAGCACTCACTAATCACTCACTAATAATGAAGAGATCACTTTAGCTAGCTGGTAAAAATCTAATAACATCTAAGTTTATTGGTCGCATACACAGTTCAGCAGGTACTGTTGAAATTAAGTTGATAGATGTTGGGTTTGAGCTGTAAAACTTCTAACCTGGTCCTAGATCTGTTGTGTCAAGATGTGACAATGACCATAGACGTTTGCAGCACAGCACCCTCAGATCTAGGACCAGGCTATAATACCGCTAAGTAACCCTATCCAATCTAGAAATCCAGCAGATAGCCATCGAGCTAAAAAAAAAAAATAGACTGTTGCTTTGCATCATGGGAGCTGTAGTTTCCCTGTACCTTTGCAGGTCCTGCCGTCCTCTTGGAGCACGTAACCACGGGGACAGGAGCAAGTGTAACTTCCCTCTGTGTTCTTACAGATGAAATTACACGGCTTGGGGGACATGACACACTCATCCAGATCTGACAGGAAGAGAACACAGAAGATCAACAGGGGAGGGGGTTATTGAGTGCCTTGTTGTGATCATTTATCTATGATCTGATAGGTGAAAGGGGAAATGGTCAAAATTTGTGACAACTTCAAAGAAGCAAGGAGAGAACGATGCATTTTTCATGTATCCCAACACAGCCTTGGTATTGGAGTGGAATTTTGCTCCAGCCCTGCACTAAAACGCTGATACAACAAATCATAGATTTGGTTGCATTCACAATGGGCTTCAATCACAACCACTCACCAGGTACCAGGGTCAGTCTGTTATATCTGGATTATTTCTCCGGTCTTATCCGGTGTCCTGTGTGAATTTAAGTATGCTCTCTCTAATTCTCTCTTTCTTTCTCTCTCTCGGAGGACCTGAGCCCTAGGACCATGCCTCAGGACTACCTGGCATGATGACTCCTTGCTGTCCCCAGTTCACCTGGCCGTGCTGCTGCTCCAGTTTCAACTGTTCTGCCTGCGGCTATGGAACCCTGACCTGTTCACCGGACGTGCTACCTGTCCCAGACCTGCTGTTTTCAACTCTCTAGAGACAGCAGTAGCGGTAGAGATACTCTCAATGATCGGCTATGAAAAGCCAACTGACATTTACTCCTGAGGTGCTGACCTGTTGCCCCCCTGACAACTACTGTGATTATTATTATTTGACCATGCTTGTCATTTATGAACATTTGAACATCTTGGCCATGTTCTGTTATAATCTCCACCCAGCACAGCCAGAAGAGGACTAGCCAACCCTCATAGCCTGGTTCCTCTCTAGGTTTCTTCCTAGGTTTTGGCCTTTCTAGGGAGTTTTTCCTAGCCACCGTGCTTCTACACCTGCAATGCTTGCTGTTTGGGGTTTTAGGCTGGGTTTCTGTACAGCACTTTGAGATATCAGCTGATGTAAGTAGGGCTATATAAATCAATTTGATTTGATCTTCAATCACAACCACTCACCAGGTTTTAAAACAGACTCCATGTCGCATCATAATACTGTTCTGACCAATAGAAGTGTAACAGTGGAATGTGCCTTACCCACGCAGGCCGTTCCAGTGATGGTGGCGGTGTAGCCCATTTTGCAGTGGCAGCGGTAGGATCCCATGGTGTTGATGCAGCGTCCATTCTTACACGTGTCAGGGATTACTTTACACTCGTCTATATCTGTAGGACAAAAGACAGAGAGCACAGGACCATTCAGAGAAGACGGGACCATTCAGAGAAGACGGGTCCATTCAGAGAAGACATGACCATTCAGAGAAGACGGGACCATTCAGAGAAGACGGGACCATTCAGAGAAGACATGACCATTCAGAGAAGACATGACCATTCAGAGAAGACGGGACCATTCAGAGAAGACGGGACCATTCAGAGAAGACGGGACCATTCAGAGAAGACATGTCCATTCAGAGAAGACATGTCCATTCAGAGAAGACATGTCCATTCAGAGAAGACATGTCCATTCAGAGAAGACATGTCCATTCAGAGAAGACATGTCCATTCAGAGAAGACATGTCCATTCAGAGAAGACGAGACCATTCAGAGAAGACGAGACCATTCAGAGAAGACGAGACCATTCAGAGAAGACGAGACCATTCAGAGAAGACGAGACCATTCAGAGAAGACGGGCCCATTCAGAGAAGACGGGCCCATTCAGAGAAGACGGGCCCATTCAGAGAAGACGAGACCATTCAGAGAAGACGAGACCATTCAGAGAAGACGAGACCATTCAGAGAAGACAGGACCATTCAGAGAAGACGAGACCATTCAGAGAAGACGAGACCATTCAGAGAAGACGGTACCATTCAGAGAAGACGAGACCATTCAGAGAAGACGGGACCATTCAGAGAAGACGAGACCATTCAGAGAAGACGGGACCATTCAGAGAAGACAGGACCATTCAGAGAAGACGAGACCATTCAGAGAAGACATGTCCATTCAGAGAAGACGGGACCATTCAGAGAAGACGGGACCATTCAGAGAAGACAGGACCATTCAGAGAAGACGAGACCATTCAGAGAAGACAGGACCATTCAGAGAAGACAGGACCATTCAGAGAAGACAGGACCATTCAGAGAAGACGGGACCATTCAGAGAAGACATGCCATTCAGAGAAGACGGGACCATTCAGAGAAGACGGGACCATTCAGAGAAGACGGGACCATTCAGAGAAGACGGGACCATTCAGAGAAGACGGGCCCATTCAGAGAAGACGGGCCCATTCAGAGAAGACGGGCCCATTCAGAGAAGACGGGACCATTCAGAGAAGACGGGACCATTCAGAGAAGACGAGACCATTCAGAGAAGACGAGACCATTCAGAGAAGAAAGGACCATTCAGAGAAGACAGGACCATTCAGAGAAGACATGACCATTCAGAGAAGACATGACCATTCAGAGAAGACATGACCATTCAGAGAAGACGGGACCATTCAGAGAAGACATGCCCATTCAGAGAAGACGGGACCATTCAGAGAAGACATGCCCATTCAGAGAAGACATGACCATTCAGAGAAGACATGTCCATTCAGAGAAGACATGTCCATTCAGAGAAGACATGCCCATTCAGAGAAGACGGGACCATTCAGAGAAGACGAGACCATTCAGCATTCAGCTGAATAAGAAATATACCCATAGTGTAAAGCAGGGGTTGACAATTAGATTCAGCCACGGGTGATTATTTTCTGAGTGGATGGTCATGGGGCCGAAACATCATTCTAATCATTTGTACACTGCAAATTGAGTGGAAGTAAGCCCAAACAGATATTGTTTTTGACAATAACATAATAATTTCATACCTTGATTATATTGAGACATGATCACCTCTCTATTGATTTGTGGTAATACTTGGGAACAGATTTCCCAAATCAAAACCATTTAGAAAGATTTTTTATTTATTTTTTCACTGAAAATGTTGAGTGGCCATCGTCTATAGGGTCAATTTAATTGGCTTGTTCAGTGTCCCATGTATAATTTCTTCTTGTTTTCCGATTACTAATCTTGATTCAATTCAAGGGTTTGTTAGATTTGCTAGGTTTACTCTTGCATTCTTAGTGGACAACCTGAGAGAAAAAAACTAGTATGAATTACAAGTTGACACTCTTGGAGATCTCCTAAAAATAACACTGAAGCACTTGTCCTGACCTCTCGCCTAGGGCTAGGTGACATTCCTTTCACTGGATCACTCCTTGGACTTATATGTGGTAATTGCTACATCTTGCCTTTTGAATGTTCGGGCGGGCATTTTGCCATATCGCTTACACCTATCCAATCATTTCAGATCTACACTAGTGCCTAGGGGAAAGGAATAATGGCCTATTTGGAATTATTTAAAAAGCCTAGAAGAAACTCTTGACGACCTGACCCGAAAGCCATATATATTTAACCTGTAACTCAAGCCTTATCATCAAGGCACTTCTCCCTACAGGCACGTCCACTGTTCAACCCTTTTCAGGCTCTATAACTCCAAACCCGTTGATCTCTCACCCATGCCGTCGGTGGCGTACCCCGGGCCATGGGGACAGAGCTTCCTGTAGCCTGCCGTGCCAGCCAGGGGACAGAGCTCACACTGGTTACCCCAGCCGCGGCCTCCGTCACAGCAGCACTGGGACTTGGTGGTGGGGGTCCGGCTGCTGGAAGACATCTGGCACATAGTCATGAGCACCTCGGTAAAGCAGAAGCCCTCCCTGTAGTCTAGAGAGAGGGGCAGAACAGACAGACTGTATGTGTCTATACACTGAGTGTACAAAACATTAAGAACACCTGCTCTTTCCATGACAGACTGACCAGGTGAAAGCTATGATCCCTTATTGATGGCACTTGTTAAATCCATTGAATGAGTCTCGATGAAGGAGCGGAGACAGGTTAAAGAATGATTTTTATGCCTTGAGACAATTGAAACATAGATTGTGTATGTGTGCCATTCAGAGGGTGAATGGGCAAGACAAAATATTTAAGTGCCTTTGAACAGGGTATGGTTGCACTGTAGGTGCCAGGCGCACCGGTATGAGTGTGTCAAGAACTGCAACGTTGCTGAGTTTTTCACGCTCAACAGTTTCCTGTGTGTATCAAGAATGGTCCACCACCCAAAGCATTGTAGTCAACATGGGCCAGCATCCCTGTGGAACACATTTGACACCTTGTAGTCTATGCCCTGACGAATTGAGGCTGTTGTGAGAGCAAGGGGGGGGGGGGGTGCAACTCAATCTTAATGTTTTGTACACTCAGTGAATATACTCTAAAACAAATCAAATTGTATTGGTCACATACACATGGTTAGCAGATATTTATGCGATTGTAGTGAAATGCTAATTTACTCTAGATATATATTTTGGGGCATTTTTTTTACTTTATTGAGGCAGTTATCAAATGTATCAAATGTATTTATAAATCCCTTCTTACATCAGCTGATGTCACAAAGGGCTGTACAGAAACCCAGCCTAAAACCCCAAACAGCAAGTAATGCAGGTGTTATGAAACCGAGGGGGAGACAGATACGTGGGAGAGACGGAAGGGACGTTGTGGGGCTTGAAGCCTGTTCTCCGGTGGGGGGAAGAATATGGTTAGAGTAACCGTGAGCGTTGCCGCTAGAATACAGGCTCTATACAGAACAGACAGACATTTAAACAAGTCATTCAACACATTACAACATGAAGAAAAAAAAAGAACAGGCGGTTTGTAAGACGTTTTTAAATCTCTTATTTTTTTCCATTTCCATTTAAAAACAATAACGGACATTTATACAGGAGAGGACATGTAACCGTCCAGATGTAGCACAGGGGCTAACAAGAAGAAGAAGACTACGGTCTGCTCTAGTTGTTACTCAACTGTCATTTTGGCAAGTGGTCGGGAGAAAAAGCTGTTGTATCACTAACTAAATAAACAACTTCTAGCTAATTTTAGACATATACTGTACAGAAGATATTCCTAACACTGACTGTCAGACACACACACACCCACAGTGTGTTCCGGAGGAGTGTGTATGATTCTTACCGAGACACTGTGTCCGTGTAGAGTCAGACTCATAGCCGCCTCCACACTCACATATGTAGCTGCCTATAGTGTTGATACAACGGCCATTCTCACAGATCCCCGGCTTGCTACGACACTCATTCTCATCTGAATGGAGAAAGAGAGAGAGAGACAGAAAGACAGTGGGAGGGATAAAAGGGAGGTAAGAATGTGATGGAGAGAGAGAGAGTAAAAGATGAAGGGGTAGAGAGAGAAAGACAAATAGAAAGTTAAAGATGCAGTAGAAGGAGGGGCGATATATGTTTAAAATCAAACTTGCATCTCCCCCCAAAAATATGCAATCTCACATCCCACTAGGCAAAAACTGGTTGAATTAACATTGTTCCCACATTATTTCAGCCCCAAAAAATCTATGCGATGGCGTTGAATCAACGTGGAAAACTGATTAGATATGCAACATTTTTTACCCAACTTTTAACCTAAATCCAATGACATTGATTTTACATTTACAGTGGGGAGAACAAGTATTTGATACACTGCCGATTTTGCAGGTTTTCCTACTTACAAAGCATGTAGAGGTCTGTAATTTTTATCATAGGTACACTTCAACTGTGAGAGACGGAATCTAAAACAAAAATCCAGAAAATCACATTGTATGATTTTTAAGTAATTAATTTGCATTTTATTGCATGACATAAGTATTTGATCACCTACCAACCAGTAAGAATTCCGGCTCTCACAGACCTGTTAGTTTTTCTTTAAGAAGCCCTCCTGTTCTCCACTCATTACCTGTATTAACTGCACCTGTTTGAACTCATTACCTGTATAAAAGACACCTGTCCACACACTCAATCAAACAGACTCCAACCTCTCCACAATGGCCAAGACCAGAAAGCTGTGTAAGGACATCAGGGATAAAATTGTAGACCTGCACAAGGCTGGGATGGGCTACAGGACAATAGGCAAGCAGCTTGGTGAGAAGGCAACAACTGTTGGCGCAATTATTAGAAAATGGAAGAAGTTCAAGATGACGGTCAATCACCCTCGGTCTGGGGCTCCATGCAAGATCTCACCTCGTGGGGCATCAATGATCATGAGGAAGGTGAGGGATCAGCCCAGAACTACACGGCAGGACCTGGTCAATGACCTGAAGAGAGCTGGGACCACAGTCTCAAAGAAAACCATTAGTAACACATTACGCCGTCATGGATTAAAATACTGCAGCGCACGCAAGGTCCCCCTGCTCAAGCCAGCGCATGTCCAGGCCCGTCTGAAGTTTGCCAATGACCATCTGGATGATCCAGAGGAGGAATGGGAGAAGGTCATGTGGTCTGATGAGACAAAAATATAACTTTTTGGTCTAAACTCCACTCGCTGTGTTTGGAGGAAGAAGAAGGATGAGTACAACCCCAAGAACCCATCCCAAACGTGAAGCATGGAGGTGGAAACATCATTCTTTGGGGCTGCTTTTCTGCAAAGGGGACAGGACGACTGCACCGTATTGAGGGGAGGATGGATGGGGCCATGTATCGCGAGATCTTGGCCAACAACCTCCTTCCCTCAGTAAGAGCATTGAAGATGGGTCGTGGCTGGGTCTTCCAGGATGACAACGACCCGAAACACACAGCCAGGGCAACTAAGGAGTGGCTCCGTAAGAAGCATCTCAAGGTCCTGGAGTGGTCTAGCCAGTCTCCAGACCTTAATCCAATAGAAAATCTTTGGAGGGAGCTGAAATTCCGTATTGCCCAGCGACAGCCCCGAAACCTGAAGGATCTGGAGAAGGTCTGTATGGAGGAGTGGGCCAAAATCCCTGCTGCAGTGTGTGCAAACCTGGTCAAGAACTACAGGAAACGTATGATCTCTGTAATTGCAAACAAAGGTTTCTGTACCAAATATTAAGTTCTGCTTTTCTGATGTATCAAATACTTATGTCATGCAATAAAATGCAAATTAATTACTTAAAAATCATACAATGTGATTTTCTGGATTTTTGTTTTAGATTCCGTCTCTCACAGTTGAAGTGTACCTATGATAAAAATTACAGACCTCTACATGCTTTGTAAGTAGGAAAACCTGCAAAATCGGCAGTGTATCAAATACTTGTTCTCCCCACTGTAATTCACGTTAGTTGAAAACTCAACCGAATGTAAATCAAAACTAAACGTTGATCTGACGTCGGTGTCCAGTGGGATCCGTCTTGAACAGTTCTATCAATGACCACAGTGAAATGATAACGCATCACTGTTGAACAGTTCTATCAATGACCACAGTGAAATGATAACACATCACTGTTGAACAGTTCTATCAATGACCACAGTGAAATGATAACACATCACTGTTGAACAGTTCTATCAATGACCACAGTGAAATGATACTGTTGAACAGTTCTATCAATGACCACAGTGAAATGATAACACATCACTGTTGAACAGTTCTATCAATGACCACAGTGAAATGATAACGCATCACTGTTGAACAGTTCTATCAATGACCACAGTGAAATGATAACACATCACTGTTGAACAGTTCTATCAATGACCACAGTGAAATGATAACGCATCACTGTTGAACAGTTCTATCAATGACCACAGTGAAATGATAACGCATCACTGTTGAACAGTTCTATCAATGTACTGTAGACCCTTTCCTCACCCTCGCACACTTCGTTGTCCAGGCGCCGCACCATCCCCGGCGGGCACACACACATGAAGGTGCCGATGAGGTTCTTGCAGGTCATGCCTCTGGACTCACAGTCGTGGAGCCCCTCGGAACACTCATCCAGATCTGAGGAAACGATAGCACGGTATTTTTGTATGAAAGAAAGATGTTCTTTAGTGAGTATGAACGATTTCTCCGCTTTGTCTGTAGACTTAATGTTCATCCAAAATTTCAAATGTACCTCATGTTATAGAGTGCCTTCAGAAACGATTCACGCCCAATGGGCTCTATTTTCGGCTGGCGTTAAGACGGAGCTAGTGTCAAACGCACGGTAGTTTGTCATTTCGTCATGTAAAAACTGCCACACTGGCATTTTGCAGCCATAACGCCAGGTTTGGCAATTTACCGGTCTTATATCAGCTGGCTTGAGCTCACATGGGCGAGGTGGAAATATTTGAGGTGTGACCTTAAAAACATGATCCAAAGTGCTAATTTCCAGCAGTGCTGACGGGGATATTTAAGAGCAACCAAAAAGCTGGTTTTAGCAGTAACTCAGATGGTTATGGCATGAATTTTGACAGTGGAAACGCAGCCTATCCAGCCGTGACGCACACTGCCCATATGAACATGGAACAAGAGATACCTAACATGCTTTTGGTGCCTGTATACTTCCTATTTAGATATTTTTTAATTTGATTAAAAACCAAGCATTGCCTCCCCTCTTCTCAATTAAGGCGTTTCTTTGTCTGCCCAATGCAATCGCAATTTAGTCAAGACTTTCGATAAAGGGTTTGGCTTGGAAAATAAATCTTAATCACTAAAGCTTTATTAAAATATCAACGTTTGAGTGGAGTAAACCAGTGAGCTAACATTCCCTTTTAATCTAAGCATTGTAGACAGGCCCACATTATTTTAGCCATGCAGATCCCATTTTGGACATGCGTAAAACCCCTTCCATGATTGTACAGTAGGCTACGTGCCCATCATGAAACGAGAGATGAGTACCTCGGTGAATACTGGTGAACCTTGTATTTAGAAGTTATCTGTCACCTGTAAAAAATGTATTGTTTTCCGTTTCATATGTTAAAAACTCAAGCCCTCCCTTACGCAATATATAGCAAAGGCTGGTTCAACAGCAATGCGTCTTATTAACCTGGAGGTTTTATGATCTCATTACATTTTACTTGTTGTTTTAAAAAAATCAACTGTTAGTTTTTCATCTCAGTTTATTACAACCGAACTTATTAGAACGATTCACGTTGCAATGCAACTTCTGGAGATGTGAGAACGCGAATTTATCTGTAAGATGGTTCCGATTATGTTCATAAAACACAGGCCTATTAGAAAGCAGTAAAACGGTGAGTGGGACATTCTCCCTTTGTATTTATATGGGATCTTTGTCCAGCTACTGTGAAAGGTTTGGATGTGTGTAAAACCCTCCATAATCTGCGTTGTTTTATTATATATTATATGCCCACGGGGAGAAATGATGGTGAAACAAGTGGTTGTTTTGTATATAGTTCTAAGTATTGTGAGGTGACCTCAACTCTTTTTGGGGGTATTATCTGGGGGATGTGAAATCAGTTGTGGAGGCTGAAAGGACACAATGTGATGACTCTATTATAGTTGAAGAGGTCATTTGTTCTAAATGAACACCTTACAAAGAATACGTCTCCTTGAGACTGATGACACATGCAGTACCGGTCAAAAGTGTGGACACACCTACTCATTCAAGGGTTTTTCTTTATTTGTACTATTTTCTACATTGTAGAATAATAGTGAAGACATCAAACATTGAAATAACCCATTATGGAATCATGTAGTAACCAAAAAAAGGTATTTGTATAATCTGTCATTTGCTGTATCCACTAGCATATGTTATCATTGTCTGTTGGTATACTTCTTGTATGTATACTGGTGTTTCTGCAATAAAATAAATAAATAAAGAATAATACAAAAAGAAAGAAAAAATATTCAAAATAAAAATCTATACGCAAGGAGTACCAGTATCAAGTCAATGTGCAGGGGTACGAAGTAGTGGAGGTAACTGAGGTAATATGTACATGTAGAAAAGCGACTAGGCAATCAGGATAGATAATAAACAGAGTAGCAGCAGCGTTTGTGAAGAGTGTGAAGGGTGTGTAAGCGTGTCCGTCCGTGTGTGTGTGTTTTGGGAGTTAGCGTGACTCGTCAATAGGTTGAACTATCCCTTCAGGGTCAATATTGGGTAAAAGAGTAATAATGTGTGTAAGTGTGTAGCGTGTGTATTGTGTAGCGTGTGTAGCGTGTGTAGTGTGTGAGTGTGTAGCGTGTGTAGTGTGTAGTGTGTAGCGTGTGTGAGTGTGTAGCGTGTGTAGTGTGTGAGTGTGTAGCGTGTGTAGTGTGTGAGTGTGTAGCGTGTGTAGTGTGTGAGTGTGTAGCGTGTGTGAGTGTGTAGCGTGTGTAGTGTGTGAGTGTGTAGCGTGTGTAGTGTGTGAGTGTGTAGCGTGTGTAGTGTGTGAGTGTGTAGCGTGTGTAGTGTGTGAGTGTGTAGCGTGTGTAGTGTGTGAGTGTGTAGCGTGTGTAGTGTGTGAGTGTGTAGCGTGTAGCGTGTGTAGCGTGTGTAGTGTGTGAGTGTGTAGCGTGTGTAGTGTGTGAGTGTGTAGCGTGTGTAGTGTGTGAGTGTGTAGCGTGTGTGTGAGTGTGTAGCGTGTGTAGTGTGTGAGTGTGTAGCGTGTGTAGTGTGTGAGTGTGTAGCGTGTGTAGTGTGTGAGTGTGTAGCGTGTGTAGTGTGTGTGAGTGTGTAGCGTGTGTAGTGTGTGAGTGTGTAGCGTGTGTAGTGTGTGAGTGTGTAGCGTGTGTAGTGTGTGAGTGTGTAGTGTGTGAGTGTGTAGTGTGTGAGTGTGTAGCGTGTGTAGTGTGTGTGAGTGTGTAGCGTGTGTAGTGTGTGAGTGTGTAGCGTGTGTAGTGTGTGAGTGTGTAGCGTGTGTAGTGTGTGTGAGTGTGTAGCGTGTGTAGTGTGTGAGTGTGTAGCGTGTTTAGTGTGTAGTGTGTAGCGTGTGTAGTGTGTAGCGTGTGTAGTGTGTGAGTGTGTAGCGTGTGTAGTGTGTGAGTGTGTAGCGTGTGTAGTGTGTGTGAGTGTGTAGCGTGTGTAGTGTGTGAGTGTGTAGCGTGTGTAGTGTGTAGTGTGTAGCGTGTGTAGTGTGTGAGTGTGTAGCGTGTAGCGTGTGTAGTGTGTAGCGTGTGTAGCGTGTAGCGTGTAGTGTGTAGCGTGTAGCGTGTAGTGTGTGTGTAGCGTGTAGCGTGTAGCGTGTGTAGCGTGTAGCGTGTAGCGTGTAGCGTGTAGCGTGTAGATCTCACCCTGGCACATCCTCTGGTTCTCTCTCAGAGTGTAGCCACCGGGACACATGCACTCGTATCCTCCGAAGGTGTTGATGCAGCGGAATGCACACAGCAGGGGGCTGATGGCACACTCGTTGACGTCTGACCCAGAGAACGGGACGTAGACAGACAGACAGACAGACAGACAGACAGACAGACAGACAGACAGACAGACAGACAGACAGACAGACAGACAGACAGACAGACAGACAGACAGACAGACAGACAGACAGACAGACAGACAGACAGACACAGAGAGACAGACAGAGAGACAGACAGAGGACAACACCAGCAGTCAAAATCGATATCCCATGAACCACGCACACATATGTACGCGCATGCACACCGGCACGGGCACACACACACACACACACACAAAACACAACCTTCAGGCAAATAATCAGTCTCATTTGAACATTTCTGCATTTAAATTTGCATCCTGCCTTCAATACATCCAGCACATATTTACATATTCATATATTTATATCCATATGGTTTAACTTTCCTACTGAACATTTCACACTAGATTAATATAATACGTTCCATTTGCCATTAAACACATTTGCCAATGTGTTAAGATCATGATTTTAATAGATTTTCAATATACTAAAACTTGGAAAATAAAAGTATATAAAAAAATAAAATACTTGAAAACGTGTTTAAATTACAATGACTGCAACACGATATTAAAGGAATAAATACATCTCCACCACATAGATAACATGTACATGTCCAGTAGGGTTCCACCCACCTTCACAGGTCATCATGGGGCCTGGCTCAAAGCCCTCCTCACAGTTACACTCGAACCCTCCAATCACGTTAGAGCATGTCCCGTTCCCACATAGGTTCCCCACCAAACACTCGTCAACATCTGGTCAGGACCACAAGGTTGGACAATTAACCAAACGGTAACTGGACTAGTCAACTAGAACATTACAGTAGAATTTCCAGATCACAGTATTGCACAGAAAACCAACATTTATTGTAATTTATGGGGCTGTTATCCAGACACAGATTCATGTTACGGAGATGCTCCATTGACCATGCTTTCCAGTCCAATACTAGGTTTAATATGTGTCTGGGCAACCTGTTATTTAGATGCATGAACCTTATTGTTTGGTCAACTCCATACGTTTTCTTCAGTATAGACGCTATGAGATGGCACAGTACAGAGGAGGTATGTCAAGGTTTAGTGACGTTAGAGTATACAGTGCATTCTGGTGTAGTAGAGTGTTTCCTCTGTATAGCTCCTATATGAGCACCACCTGGTAGAGCCTGACTTATATGAGCACCACCTGGTAGAGCCTGTCCTATATGAACACCACCTGGTAGAGCCTGTCCTATATGAGCACCACCTGGTAGAGCCTGTCTTATATGAGCACCACCTGGTAGAGCCTGTCCTATATGAGCAGCACCTGGTAGAGCCTGTCTTATATGAGCACCACCTGGTAGAGCCTGTCCTATATGAGCAGCACCTGGTAGAGCCTGTCCTATATGAACACCACCTGGTAGAGCCTGTCTTATATGAGCACCACCTGGTAGAGCCTGTCCTATATGAGCAGCACCTGGTAGAGCCTGTCCTATATGAACACCACCTGGTAGAGCCTGTCTTATATGAACACCACCTGGTAGAGCTTGTCCTATATGAGCACCACCTGGTAGAGCCTGTCCTATATGAGCACCACCTGGTAGAGCCTGTCCTATATGAGCACCACCTGGTAGAGCCTGTCCTATATGAACACCACCTGGTAGAGCCTGTCTTATATGAACACCACCTGGTAGAGCCTGTCCTATATGAGCAGCACCTGGTAGAGCCTGTCCTATATGAACACCACCTGGTAGAGCCTGTCTTATATGAACACCACCTGGTAGAGCTTGTCCTATATGAGCACCACCTGGTAGAGCCTGTCCTATATGAGCACCACCTGGTAGAGCCTGTCCTATATGAACACCACCTGGTAGAGCCTGTCCTATATGAGCACCACCTGGTAGAGCATGTCTTATATGAGCACCACCTGGTAGAGCCTGTCCTATATGAGCACCACCTGGTAGAGCCTGTCCTATATGAGCACCACCTGGTAGAGCCTGTCCTATATGAGCACCACCTGGTAGAGCCTGTCTTATATGAGCACCACCTGGTAGAGCCTGTCCTATATGAGCACCACCTGGCAGAGCCTGTCTTATATGAGCATTTTATGAGCATTTTATGAGATTTGACTGAGTTACAGTTCATATAAGGAAATCAGTCAATTTAAATACATTCATTGGGACCTAAACTATGGATTTCACATGACTGGGAATATAGATATATAATATAAAGTGGGGGCGTGGATCAGAAACCAGTCTGATACATGGGACATTTTCAGCTTCCAGGAATTGTGTACAGATCCTTGCAACATGGGGCCGTGTATTATCATGCTGAAACATGAGGTGATGGCGGCAAATGAATGGCACGACAATGGGCCTGAGGATCTCATCACGGTATCTCCGTGCATTCAAATTGCCATCGATAAAACGCACTTGTGTTCATTGTCCGTAGCTTATGCCTGCCCCATACCATAACCCCACCACCATGGGTCACTCTGTTCACAACATTGACATCAGCAAACCACTCGCCCACATGACACCATACTCGCTGTTTGCCATCTGCCTTGGTACAGTTGAAACCGGGATTCATCTGTAAAGAGCACACTTCTCCAGCGTGCCAGTGGCCATCGAAGGTGAGCATTTGCCCACTGAAGTCGGTTACGACGCCGAACTGCAGTCAGGTCAAGATGGCTGGTGGCTGGTCTCACATGATCCCACAGGTGAAGAAGCCGGATGTTGAGGTCCTGGGCTGGCGTGGTTACAAGTGGTCTGTGGTTGTGAGGCCGGTTGGCCAAATTCTCTAAAATTATGTTGAGGCGGCTTATGGTAAAGAAATTAACATTCGATTTTCTGGCAACAGCTCTGGTGGACATTCCTGCAATCAGCATGCCAATTGCACACTCCCTCAAAACTTGAGACATCTGTTGCATTGTGTTGTGTGACATATTGCACATTTTAGACTGGCCTTTTATTGTCACCAGCACAAGGTGCACCTGTGTAATGATCATGCTGTTTAATCAGCTTCTTGATATGCCACACGTGTCAGGTGGATGGATTATCTTGACCAAGGAGAAATGCTCACTAACAGGGCTGTAAACAAAATTGTGCGTATGGAACATTTTATTTCGGTTCATGAAACATGGGACCAACACTTGACATGTTGCGTTAATAGTTTTGTTCTGTGTATTTAGGCTGGACACTATGCACTAGGCTACACTGGAATTCAACTCTTCGCTGCCAATGTGTAACGTGAATAAAATTGCACCTTTTTTCTTCCTAATGCTCATATTATTTTTGGTCTGAACCTCGTCTCACATTGGTTTTGTGCCTTCTGCTCCTCTCCTAACATGTCTGCACCTCGTCTCACATTGGTTTAGTGCCTTCTGCTCCTCTCCTAACATGGCGGCACCTCGTCTCACATTGGTTTAGTGCCTTCTGCTCCTCTCCTAACATGGTCTGCACCTCGTCTCACATTGGTTTAGTGCCTTCTGCTCCTCTCCTAACATGGCTGCATCTCGTCTCACATTGGTTTAGTGCCTTCTGCTCCTCTCCTAACATGGCGGCACCTCGTCTCACATTGGTTTAGTGCCTTCTGCTCCTCTCCTAACATGGTCTGCACCTCGTCTCACATTGGTTTAGTGCCTTCTGCTCCTCTCCTAACATGGCTGCACCTCGTCTCACATTGGTTTAGTGCCTTCTGCTCCTCTCCTAACAAGGCTGCACCTCGTCTCACATTGGTTTAGTGCCTTCTGCTCCTCTCCTAACATGGCGGCACCTCGTCTCACATTGGTTTAGTGCCTTCTGCTCCTCTCCTAACATGGTCTGCACCTCGTCTCACATTGGTTTAGTGCCTTCTGCTCCTCTCCTAACATGGCGGCACCTCGTCTCACATTGGTTTAGTGCCTTCTGCTCCTCTCCTAACATGTCTGCACCTCGTCTCACATTGGTTTAGTGCCTTCTGCTCCTCTCCTAACAAGGCTGCACCTCGTCTCACATTGGTTTAGAACCTTCTGCTCCTCTCCTAACATGGCGGCACCTCGTCTCACATTGGTTTAGTGCCTTCTGCTCCTCTCCTAACATGGTCTGCACCTCGTCTCACATTGGTTTAGTGCCTTCTGCTCCTCTCCTAACATGGCGGCACCTCGTCTCACATTGGTTTAGTGCCTTCTGCTCCTCTCCTAACATGGCTGCACCTCGTCTCACATTGGTTTAGTGCCTTCTGCTCCTCTCCTAACATGGCTGCACCTCGTCTCACATTGGTTTAGTGCCTTCTGCTCCTCTCCTAACATGGCTGCACCTCGTCTCACATTGGTTTAGTGCCTTCTGCTCCTCTCCTAACAAGGCTGCACCTCGTCTCACATTGGTTTAGTGCCTTCTGCTCCTCTCCTAACATGGCGGCACCTCGTCTCACATTGGTTTAGTGCCTTCTGCTCCTCTCCTAACATGGTCTGCACCTCGTCTCACATTGGTTTAGTGCCTTCTGCTCCTCTCCTAACATGGCTGCACCTCGTCTCACATTGGTTTAGTGCCTTCTGCTTCTCTCCTAACATGGCTGCACCTCGTCTCACATTGGTTTAGTGCCTTTCTGCTCCTCTCCTAACATGGCTGCACCTCGTCTCACATTGGTTTAGTGCCTTCTGATCCTCTCCTAACAAGGCTGCACCTCGTCTCACATTGGTTTAGTGCCTTCTGCTCCTCTCCTAACATGGCGGCACCTCGTCTCACATTGGTTTAGTGCCTTCTGCTCCTCTCCTAACATGGCTGCACCTCGTCTCACATTGGTTTAGTGCCTTCTGATCCTCTCCTAACAAGGCTGCACCTCGTCTCACATTGGTTTAGTGCCTTCTGCTCCTCTCCTAACATGGCGGCACCTCGTCTCACATTGGTTTAGTGCCTTCTGCTCCTCTCCTAACATGGCTGCACCTCGTCTCACATTGGTTTAGTGCCTTCTGCTCCTCTCCTAACATGGCGGCACCTCGTCTCACATTGGTTTAGTGCCTTCTGCTCCTCTTCTAACATGTCTGCACCTCATCTCACATTGGTTTAGTGCCTTCTGCTCCTCTCCTAACATGGCTGCATCTCGTCTCACATTGGTTTAGTGCCTTCTGCTCCTCTCCTAACATGGCTGCACCTCGTCTCACATTGGTTTAGTGCCTTCTGCTCCTCTCCTAACATGAAAAAAATACATTGAAAGGAAACTAAAGGGAGCTGCTTCTAACAGGTATTGTTGTATTTGTCTAACCGCTCATGGATTTCAGTTTGTATTGACTACTAGTGTTTTAAAACTTGAAAATATTAAAAATGTAAATAGGTGTGTTGTATAGGGTTCTGTCTCACCGATGCAGTGTACCCCAGTGTAGTTGACTGTGGAACAGGTTTCCAGTTAACTCTATAGGCAGTTCATTAGTATAGAATAGGTGTGTTGTATAGGGTTGTGTCTCACCGATGCAGTGTACTCCAGTGTAGTTGAGGGTGTAGCCTACTGGACACTCGCAGCGGAATGAGCCGTCTGTGTTGATACAGTGTCCGTTGTTACAGATGCCTGGGTTCTCCACACACTCGTTCAAGTCTGGAGATGTGCAATGTTAAGAGTATTATCCATCACAGCATTATTCATTCATCTATTCATTGTCGTTATAGTTGAAATCATAGTTTTTTTTATTCCAAATCACATTCATGCTGTTTCATGTCATCTCGTCAAAGGTTTAACACAAAAACAAAACCTTTAAAGGGATATCATTCATTCAAAACCTTTAAAGCGATATCATTCATTCAAAACCTTTAAAGGGATATCATTCATTCCAAACCTTTACAGCGATATCATTCATTCAAAACCTTTAAGGCGATATCATTCATTCAAAACCTTTAAGGCGATATCATTCATTCCGAACCTTTAAAGCGATATCATCTAAAAAAAAAAAATCACAGTAATTTTTCCCACTGTACCTCACATATGTTAATGTGGTTGAGTTACCTATGCGTGTGTCTCCAGTCCCAGGGATTATGCCATGGCCGAAGGGACACAGGTGCTGGAACGCCACTGATGGGAGAAATAAATACGAGTATTGTTATATATTCTAACTCAATAATTCTGAATTGGGTCTCACTATGGACTCTATTCAATCCCCCACTGCCCTTTTGTAATGTGATCGCATGTGAAGTGTTCCAAAAACACATGTTTTCATGGGATCTAATGTGATCGTATGTGACGTTAATGTGATCACATGAACCTACATATGTACAAATTATGAAATCATGTGATTTCCCACGTGAAATCAAGTGGTTTTTCTGTAAGGGTCACTGCACAGATGTCAGTTCAATGTCTTATTTTGATTTACATTTGAAATGAGTTGTGAACTAATGTGAATTCAACGTAAAATCAACAGTGTGAAATCATTGGATTTGGTATCAAATGCGGGTGAAAAAAAGACAAACTCAAACAATTCCTTTGCCTTGATGACCTTTGCAAATCCAATCAGTTTTCAACGTTGATTCAAAGTCATCACATCATTTTTAGGGGGTTGAAATTATGTAGAAATTATGTTGATTCAACCAGTTTGTGCCCAATGAGTCAAGACATGGCTTAGGGAGTAGGAATGAGTCAAGACTTGGCTTAGGGAGTAGGAATGAGTCAAGACATGGCTTAGGGAGTAGGAATGAGTCAAGACATGGCTTAGGGAGTAGGAATGGGTCAAGACATGGCTTAGGAAGTAGGAATGGGTCAGGACATGGCTTAGGGAGTAGGAATGGGTCAAGACATGGCTTAGGAAGTAGGAATGGGTCAAGACATGGCTTAGGGAGTAGGAATGGGTCAAGACATGGCTTAGGGAATAGGGATGGGTCAAGACATGGCTTAGGGAGTAGGAATGGGTCAGGACATGGCTTAGGGAGTAGGAATGGGTCAAGACATGGCTTAGGGAGTAGGAATGAGTCAAGACATGGCTTAGGGAGTAGGAATGAGTCAAGACATGGCTTAGGGAGTAGGAATGAGTCAAGACATGGCTTAGGGAGTAGGAATGAGTCAAGACATGGCTTAGGGAGTAGGAATGAGTCAAGACATGGCTTAGGGATTAGGAATGGGTCAAGACATGGCTTAGGGAGTAGGAATGGGTCAAGACATGGCTTAGGGAGTAGGAATGGGTCAAGACATGGCTTAGGGAGTAGGAATGGGTCAAGACATGGCTTAGGGAGTAGGAATGGGTCAAGACATGGCTTAGGGAGTAGGAATGAGTCAAGACATGGCTTAGGGAGTAGGAATGGGTCAAGACATGGCTTAGGGAGTAGGAATGGGTCAAGACATGGCTTAGGGAGTAGGAATGGGTCAGGACATGGCTTAGGGAGTAGGAATGGGTCAGGACATGGCTTAGGGAGTAGGAATGAGTCAAGACATGGCTTAGGGAGTAGGAATGGGTCAAGACATGGCTTAGGGAGTAGGAATGAGTCAAGACATGGCTTAGGGAGTAGGAATGGGTCAAGACATGGCTTAGGGAGTAGGAATGAGTCAAGACATGGCTTAGGGAGTAGGAATGAGTCAAGACATGGCTTAGGGAGTAGGAATGGGTCAAGACATGGCTTAGGGAGTAGGAATGGGTCAAGACATGGCTTAGGGAGTAGGAATGGGTCAAGACATGGCTTAGGGAGTAGGAATGAGTCAAGACATGGCTTAGGGAGTAGGAATGAGTCAAGACATGGCTTAGGGAGTAGGAATGGGTCAAGACATGGCTTAGGGAGTAGGAATGAGTCAAGACATGGCTTAGGGAGTAGGAATGAGTCAAGACATGGCTTAGGGAGTAGGAATGAGTCAAGACATGGCTTAGGGAGTAGGAATGAGTCAAGACATGGCTTAGGGAGTAGGAATGAGTCAAGACATGGCTTAGGGAGTAGGAATGAGTCAAGACATGGCTTAGGGAGTAGGAATGAGTCAAGACATGGCTTAGGGAGTAGGAATGGGTCAGGACATGGCTTAGGGAGTAGGAATGAGTCAAGACATGGCTTAGGGAGTAGGAATGAGTCAAGACATGGCTTAGGGAGTAGGAATGGGTCAAGACATGGCTTAAGGAGTAGGAATGGGTCAAGACATGGCTTAGGAAGTAGGAATGGGTCAGGACATGGCTTAGGGAGTAGGAATGGGTCAAGACATGGCTTAGGAAGTAGGAATGGGTCAAGACATGGCTTAGGGAGTAGGAATGGGTCAGGACATGGCTTAGGGAGTAGGAATGAGTCAAGACATGGCTTAGGGAGTAGGAATGAGTCAAGACATGGCTTAGGGAGTAGGAATGGGTCAAGACATGGCTTAGGGAGTAGGAATGGGTCAAGACATGGCTTAGGAAGTAGGAATGGGTCAGGACATGGCTTAGGGAGTAGGAATGGGTCAAGACATGGCTTAGGAAGTAGGAATGGGTCAAGACATGGCTTAGGGAGTAGGAATGGGTCAAGACATGGCTTAGGGAGTAGGGATGGGTCAAGACATGGCTTAGGGAGTAGGAATGGGTCAGGACATGGCTTAGGGAGTAGGAATGGGTCAAGACATGGCTTAGGGAGTAGGAATGAGTCAAGACATGGCTTAGGGAGTAGGAATGAGTCAAGACATGGCTTAGGGAGTAGGAATGAGTCAAGACATGGCTTAGGGAGTAGGAATGAGTCAAGACATGGCTTGGGGAGTAGGAATGAGTCAAGACATGGCTTAGGGAGTAGGAATGGGTCAAGACATGGCTTAGGGAGTAGGAATGGGTCAAGACATGGCTTAGGGAGTAGGAATGGGTCAAGACATGGCTTAGGGAGTAGGAATGGGTCAGGACATGGCTTAGGGAGTAGGAATGGGTCAAGACATGGCTTAGGGAGTAGGAATGGGTCAAGACATGGCTTAGGGAGTAGGAATGAGTCAAGACATGGCTTAGGGAGTAGGAATGGGTCAAGACATGGCTTAGGGAGTAGGAATGGGTCAAGACATGGCTTAGGGAGTAGGAATGGGTCAGGACATGGCTTAGGGAGTAGGAATGGGTCAGGACATGGCTTAGGGAGTAGGAATGAGTCAAGACATGGCTTAGGGAGTAGGAATGGGTCAAGACATGGCTTAGGGAGTAGGAATGAGTCAAGACATGGCTTAGGGAGTAGGAATGGGTCAAGACATGGCTTAGGGAGTAGGAATGAGTCAAGACATGGCTTAGGGAGTAGGAATGAGTCAAGACATGGCTTAGGGAGTAGGAATGGGTCAAGACATGGCTTAGGGAGTAGGAATGGGTCAAGACATGGCTTAGGGAGTAGGAATGGGTCAAGACATGGCTTATGGAGTAGGAATGAGTCAAGACATGGCTTAGGGAGTAGGAATGAGTCAAGACATGGCTTAGGGAGTAGGAATGGGTCAAGACATGGCTTAGGGAGTAGGAATGAGTCAAGACATGGCTTAGGGAGTAGGAATGAGTCAAGACATGGCTTAGGGAGTAGGAATGGGTCAAGACATGGCTTAGGGAGTAGGAATGGGTCAAGACATGGCTTAGGGAGTAGGAATGGGTCAAGACATGGCTTAGGAAGTAGGAATGGGTCAGGACATGGCTTAGGGAGTAGGAATGGGTCAAGACATGGCTTAGGAAGTAGGAATGGGTCAAGACATGGCTTAGGGAGTAGGAATGGGTCAAGACATGGCTTAGGGAGTAGGGATGGGTCAAGACATGGCTTAGGGAGTAGGAATGGGTCAGGACATGGCTTAGGGAGTAGGAATGGGTCAAGACATGGCTTAGGGAGTAGGAATGAGTCAAGACATGGCTTAGGGAGTAGGAATGAGTCAAGACATGGCTTAGGGAGTAGGAATGAGTCAAGACATGGCTTAGGGAGTAGGAATGAGTCAAGACATGGCTTGGGGAGTAGGAATGAGTCAAGACATGGCTTAGGGATTAGGAATGGGTCAAGACATGGCTTAGGGAGTAGGAATGGGTCAAGACATGGCTTAGGGAGTAGGAATGGGTCAGGACATGGCTTAGGGAGTAGGAATGGGTCAAGACATGGCTTAGGGAGTAGGAATGGGTCAAGACATGGCTTAGGGAGTAGGAATGAGTCAAGACATGGCTTAGGGAGTAGGAATGGGTCAAGACATGGCTTAGGGAGTAGGAATGGGTCAAGACATGGCTTAGGGAGTAGGAATGGGTCAGGACATGGCTTAGGGAGTAGGAATGGGTCAGGACATGGCTT
This sequence comes from Salvelinus alpinus, assembly GCF_045679555.1. Lineage (NCBI taxonomy): Eukaryota > Metazoa > Chordata > Actinopteri > Salmoniformes > Salmonidae > Salvelinus > Salvelinus alpinus. Next base: position 44,202,654 of record NC_092103.1, on the reverse strand, counting down.
AGGGAGTAGGAATGAGTCAAGACATGGCTTAGGGAGTAGGAATGGGTCAAGACATGGCTTAGGGAGTAGGAATGAGTCAAGACATGGCTTAGGGAGTAGGAATGGGTCAAGACATGGCTTAGGGAGTAGGAATGAGTCAAGACATGGCTTAGGGAGTAGGAATGAGTCAAGACATGGCTTAGGGAGTAGGAATGGGTCAAGACATGGCTTAGGGAGTAGGAATGGGTCAAGACATGGCTTAGGGAGTAGGAATGGGTCAAGACATGGCTTAGGGAGTAGGAATGAGTCAAGACATGGCTCAGGGAGTAGGAATGAGTCAAGACATGGCTTAGGGAGTAGGAATGGGTCAAGACATGGCTTAGGGAGTAGGAATGAGTCAAGACATGGCTTAGGGAGTAGGAATGAGTCAAGACATGGCTTAGGGAGTAGGAATGAGTCAAGACATGGCTTAGGGAGTAGGAATGAGTCAAGACATGGCTTAGGGAGTAGGAATGAGTCAAGACATGGCTTAGGGAGTAGGAATGAGTCAAGACATGGCTTAGGGAGTAGGAATGAGTCAAGACATGGCTTAGGGAGTAGGAATGGGTCAGGACATGGCTTAGGGAGTAGGAATGAGTCAAGACATGGCTTAGGGAGTAGGAATGAGTCAAGACATGGCTTAGGGAGTAGGAATGGGTCAAGACATGGCTTAAGGAGTAGGAATGGGTCAAGACATGGCTTAGGAAGTAGGAATGGGTCAGGACATGGCTTAGGGAGTAGGAATGGGTCAAGACATGGCTTAGGAAGTAGGAATGGGTCAAGACATGGCTTAGGGAGTAGGAATGGGTCAGGACATGGCTTAGGGAGTAGGAATGAGTCAAGACATGGCTTAGGGAGTAGGAATGAGTCAAGACATGGCTTAGGGAGTAGGAATGGGTCAAGACATGGCTTAGGGAGTAGGAATGGGTCAAGACATGGCTTAGGAAGTAGGAATGGGTCAGGACATGGCTTAGGGAGTAGGAATGGGTCAAGACATGGCTTAGGAAGTAGGAATGGGTCAAGACATGGCTTAGGGAGTAGGAATGGGTCAAGACATGGCTTAGGGAGTAGGGATGGGTCAAGACATGGCTTAGGGAGTAGGAATGGGTCAGGACATGGCTTAGGGAGTAGGAATGGGTCAAGACATGGCTTAGGGAGTAGGAATGAGTCAAGACATGGCTTAGGGAGTAGGAATGAGTCAAGACATGGCTTAGGGAGTAGGAATGAGTCAAGACATGGCTTAGGGAGTAGGAATGAGTCAAGACATGGCTTGGGGAGTAGGAATGAGTCAAGACATGGCTTAGGGAGTAGGAATGGGTCAAGACATGGCTTAGGGAGTAGGAATGGGTCAAGACATGGCTTAGGGAGTAGGAATGGGTCAAGACATGGCTTAGGGAGTAGGAATGGGTCAGGACATGGCTTAGGGAGTAGGAATGGGTCAAGACATGGCTTAGGGAGTAGGAATGGGTCAAGACATGGCTTAGGGAGTAGGAATGAGTCAAGACATGGCTTAGGGAGTAGGAATGGGTCAAGACATGGCTTAGGGAGTAGGAATGGGTCAAGACATGGCTTAGGGAGTAGGAATGGGTCAGGACATGGCTTAGGGAGTAGGAATGGGTCAGGACATGGCTTAGGGAGTAGGAATGAGTCAAGACATGGCTTAGGGAGTAGGAATGGGTCAAGACATGGCTTATGGAGTAGGAATGAGTCAAGACATGGCTTAGGGAGTAGGAATGAGTCAAGACATGGCTTAGGGAGTAGGAATGGGTCAAGACATGGCTTAGGGAGTAGGAATGAGTCAAGACATGGCTTAGGGAGTAGGAATGAGTCAAGACATGGCTTAGGGAGTAGGAATGGGTCAAGACATGGCTTAGGGAGTAGGAATGAGTCAAGACATGGCTTAGGGAGTAGGAATGGGTCAAGACATGGCTTAGGGAGTAGGAATGAGTCAAGACATGGCTTAGGGAGTAGAGATGGGTCAAGACATGGCTTAGGGAGTAGGAATGAGTCAAGACATGGCTTAGGGAGTAGGAATGAGTCAAGACATGGCTTAGGGAGTAGGAATGAGTCAAGACATGGCTTAGTGAGTAGGAATGGGTCAAGACATGGCTTAGGGAGTAGGAATGGGTCAAGACATGGCTTAGGGAGTAGGAATGGGTCAAGACATGGCTTAGGGAGTAGGAATGAGTCAAGACATGGCTTAGGGAGTAGGAATGGGTCAAGACATGGCTTAGGGAGTAGGAATGAGTCAAGACATGGCTTAGGGAGTAGGGATGGGTCAAGACATGGCTTAGGGAGTAGGAATGGGTCTCATACCTTTGGTAAAACCCAAGCTGCTGAATATGTTTTGTGTGTGTGTGTGTGTGTGTGTGTGTGTGTGTGTGTGTGTGTGTGTGTGTGTGTGTGTGTGTGTGTGTGTGTGTACCATCCTGCTTCTTGGGACAAAGTTCACAGGGGTCTCCCCAGCCCTCCTTGGGCATAGTGCTGCAGCAACACTTGGCCTTGCTGGTGTTGAAGGCCTGAGGCACCGAACACTTGCCGTTCACAAAGCGGGTGAAGCAGTAACTCTCTCTGGTGTCTGGAGAGATGAAGAGAGGCACACAGAGAGAGAGAGAGAGAGAGAGAGAGAGAGAGAGAGAGAGCGACAGAAACAGACAGAGAGAGGCTGGTCAGAGGCTAAAAACTGGACCACAACAACATTCAAATCTTCCTCTGTGTTTTTTGGGGTTTCCAGCAACAACGTAACAAAACAAACAAAGCAGGGTTTGAAAAACATTGTGCAGTACTCTGATTGGCTGAAAGCCATGGTATGCTTTGACAACGCCACAATCTTGTTGGAAAGTAAAATGTTGGAAATGAGTGTTGATAAGTATCCATCCTTGTATTGTAGCAGTGCTGTAGCAGTATCAACATAAACAATGTGACATAAACATGTGCCACAACAAACCTTCCTTCCTAAAACCTTTTTGTTGCCTAACTATTCTCATATGCCAAATTCTCAACACTGTTTTTGAACACAATTCTGGTTGGCCCTACATACCGTAACACCTGCGACTGTTCTCAGACAGTATGAAGCCAGGCCTGCACACACACTGGAAACTGCCCGGGTTGTTGAAACAGGAGCCAAACAGGCAGATGTTAGGGTCTTCGTCACACTCGTTGACGTCTGCAGAGGGAAAAAAGGGGTGAGCTGTTATTACTGTTACAAAATGGATAGCTCTGTGTGGATAGTCCACACAGTACACACCAGACCTGGGTTCAAATATTTGAAAACATTTCAAATACTTTAGCTGTGCTTAAAGGCAAACTACTATCGAATTCCTATTTTGCTCATTTGTACACTGTTGATAAGGTCCAAAAATACTTTGTATATCAACAGTTAAGTTTTCAAGATATTGGACTTTCAAGAAGCAAAGTGTCGCCTGGCACATTCAAAGTATTTTACAGATTTTAAATAGTATTTTGAACCCAGGTCCACACAGATTAGCCGACGCCAATGGCAACAGCTAGTCTTACTGGGGTCCGACACATAACGAAAAAGACGTCACCGACAAAATACTTTACAATTTACATTAACATATAGTGTGTGTGTGTGTGTGTGTGTGTGTGTGTGTGTGTGTGTGTGTGTGTGTGTGTGTGTGTGTGTGTGTGTGTGTGTGTGTGTGTGTGTGTGTGTGTGAATCTATCAGTTACACATACATGTCAGTATATACACACAACAAGTAGGTCACATGGGGGAGAGGCGTTGTGCTGTGAGGTGTTGCTTTATCTGTTTTTTGAAACCAGGTTTGCTGTTCACTTGCGCTGTATAAGATGGAAGGGAGTTCCATGCACTCATGGCTCTGTATAATACTGTACGTTTCCTTGAATTTGTTCTGGACCTGGGGACTGTGAAAAGAACCCTGGTGGCATGTCTGGTGCGGTAAGTGTGTGTGTGTCAGTGCTGTGTGTAAGTTGACTATGCTAACAATTTGGTATTTCCAATACATTAATGTTTCTCGTAAAAACAAGAAGTGACGCAGTCAGTCTCTCCACAACTCCCAGCTTAGAGAGACTGAAATGCATAGTATTTATATCAGCCCTCTGATTACAATTAAGAGCAAGACGTGCCGCTCTGTTCTGGGCCAGCTGTAGCTTAAATAGGTCTTTCTTTGCAGCACTTGACCATATGACTGGACAATAACCAAGATAAGATAAAACTAGAGCCTGCAGGACTTGCTTTGTGGAGTGTGGTGTGAAAAAAGCAGAGCATCTCTTTATTACGGACAGACTTCGCCCCATCTTTACAACCATTGAATCTATATGTTTTGACCATGACAGTTTACAATCTAAGGTAACACTAAGTAATTTAGTCTCCTGAACTTGTTCAACAGCCACACCATTCATTACCAGATTCAGCTGAAGTCTAGAACTTAGGGAATGATTTGTACCAAATACAATGCTCTTAGTTTTAGAGATGTTCAGGACCAGTTTATTGCTGGCCATCCATTCCAAAACAGACTGCAACCCTTTGTTAAGGGTTTCAGTGACTTCATTAGCTGTGGTTGCTGAAGCATATGTGGTTGAATCATCAGCACACATGCTTTGTTTAATGCCAGTGGCAGGTCCTTAGTAAAAATAGAAAAGAGTAGAGGGCCTAGAGAGCTGCCCTGTGGTACACCACACTTTAAATGTTTGACATTAGAGAAGCTTCCATTAAAGAAAACCCTCTGAGTTCTATTAGATAGATCGATAGATCGAGGTTGAAAAGCCATAACACATTAGTTTTCTCAACAACAGGTTATGTTAATAATATTTCAAAGGCTCCACTGAAATCGAGCAGCACAGCTTCCACAATCTTCGTATTATCAATTTCTTCCAACCAATCCTCAATCATTAGTATCAGTGCAGTACATGTTGAGTGCCCTTCTCTATAAGCATGCTGAAAGTCTGTTGTTCATTTGTTAACAGAGAAAAAGCAATTGTATTTGGTCAAATACATTTTTTTCCAACCACTATGTATCATGGTGATGTAGCCAGGGTTAAACGAAGCCTCACCTATACACTGCTTGTTCTGTACTATGTGGCCCGGTGGACAGAGACAACGGAAGGTGCCGTCCAGGTTCTGGCAGGTTCCAGGAGTGCATGTCCCGGGGAAGATCATACACTCATTCACATCTGGAGAAAATTAGGAAAAGAGTTGGGAGGATAAATAGTAGGGTAACGTGTGAAACACCAGGTTAAAATATCACAACATTAGCATGGAAATGTTTTGGAAAATGTTTTATCCATCATACTTTGACATACTCACCTTTGGTTAATGGCAATAATCATTAAGAAACAGCAGTAACAGGTTACAATAACTCTTTAAAAAAACACTTGTAAAGGTGACCTCATTGTTAGGTGTTACCAAAAATAGCTATATCATCCCAAAAACAGTTCTAATAATATGTATTACATTAGAAATATGTTACGAAGCTGAGTACCACTCATGTTAAAGTAGCCTACCACCGTGAACGACATACTCTACTGTAGATGTCGCAGGACAGTTCTTATCCATACAGTAGAGTAGAACGGTTCTTATCCACACAGTAGAGTAGGACCGTTCTTATCCATACAGTAGAGTAGGACCATTCTTATCCATACAGTAGAGTAGGACATTTCTTATCCATACAGTAGAGTAGGACATTTCTTATCCATACAGTAGAGTAGGACCGTTCTTATCCATACAGTAGAGTAGGACCGTTCTTATCCATACAGTAGAGTAGGACCATTCTTATCCATACAGTAAAGTAGGACCGTTCTTATCCATACAGTAGAGTAGGACGGTTCTTATCCATACAGTAAAGTAGGACAGTTCTTATCCATACAGTAGAGTAGGACGGTTCTTATCCATACAGTAGAGTAGGACCGTTCTTATCCATACAGTAGAGTAGGACAGTTCTTATCCATACAGTAGAGTAGGACAGTTGAGTAGGACCGTTCTTATCCATACAGTAGAGTAGGACCGTTCTTATCCATACAGTAGAGTAGGACCGTTCTTATCCATACAGTAGAGTAGGACGGTTCTTATCCATACAGTAGAGTAGGACCGTTCTTATCCATACAGTAGAGTAGGACGGTTCTTATCCATACAGTAGAGTAGGACCGTTCTTATCCATACAGTAGAGTAGGACAGTTCTTATCCATACAGTAGAGTAGGACCATTCTTATCCATACAGTAGAGTAGGACCGTTCTTATCCATACAGTAGAGTAGAACCGTTCTTATCCATACAGTAAAGTAGAACCGTTCTTATCCATACAGTAGAGTAGGACCGTTCTTATCCATACAGTAGAGTAGGACATTTCTTATCCATACAGTAGAGTAGGACATTTCTTATCCGTAGAGTAGGACAGTTCTTATCCATACAGTAGAGTAGGACAGTTCTTATCCATACAGTAGAGTACGACCGTTCTTATCCATACAGTAGAGTAGGACCATTCTTATCCATACAGTAAAGTAGGACAATTCTTATCCATACAGTAGAGTAGGAAGGTTCTTATGCATACAGTAGAGTAGGACCGTTCTTATCCATACAGTAGAGTAGGACAGTTCTTATCCATACATTAGAGTAGGACAGTTCTTATCCATACAGTAGAGTAGGACCGTTCTTATCCATACAGTAGAGTAGGACGGTTCTTATCCATACAGTAGAGTAGGACGGTTCTTATCCATACAGTAGAGTAGGACAGTTCTTATCCATACAGTAGAGTAGGACAGTTCTTATCCATACAGTACAGTAGGACCGTTCTTATCCATACAGTAGAGTAGGACATTTCTTATCCATACAGTAGAGTAGGACAGTTCTTATCCATACAGTAGAGTAGGACATTTCTTATCCGTAGAGTAGGACAGTTCTTATCCATACAGTAGAGTAGGAACGTTCTTATCCATACAGTAGAGTAGAACGGTTCTTATCCGTAGAGTAGGACAGTTCTTATCCATACAGTAGAGTAGGACCGTTCTTATCCATACAGTAGAGTAGAACGGTTCTTATCCGTACAGAAGAGTAGGACCGTTCTTATCCATACAGTAGAGTAGGACAGTTCTTATCCATACAGTAGAGTAGGACCATTCTTATCCATACAGTAGAGTAGGACAGTTCTTATCCATACAGTAGAGTAGGACAGTTCTTATCCATACAGTAGAGTAGGGCAGTTCTTATCCATACAGTAGAGTAGGACAGTTCTTATCCATACAGTAGAGTAGGGCATTTCTTATCCGTAGAGTAGGACAGTTCTTATCCACACAGTAGAGTAGGACAGTTCTTATCCGTACAGTAGAGTAGGACAGTTCTTATCCATACAGTAGAGTAGGACCATTCTTATCCATACAGTAGAGTAGGACAGTTCTTATCCAAACAGTAGAGTAGAACCGTTCTTATCCATACAGTAGAGTAGGACAGTTCTTATCCATACAGTAGAGTAGGACAGTTCTTATCCAAACAGTAGATTAGGACAGTTCTTATCCACACAGTAGAGTAGGACAGTTCTTATCCATACAGTAGAGTACGACCGTTCTTATCCATACAGTAGAGTAGGACCGTTCTTATCCATACAGTAGAGTAGGACCGTTCTTATCCATACAGTAGAGTAGGACCATTCCTATCCATACAGTAAAGTAGGACAGTTCTTATCCATACAGTAGAGTAGGACAGTTCTTATCCATACAGCTCTGGATAAGAGCGTCTGCTAAATGACTTAAATGTAAATGTAAATGTAATACAGTAGATTAGGACCGTTCTTATCCATACAGTAGAGTAGGACTGTTCTTATCCATACAGTACAGTAGGACCGTTCTTATCCATAAAGTAGAGTAGGACATTTCTTATCCATACAGTAGAGTAGGACATTTCCTATTTCTTATCCACACAGTAGAGTAGGACAGTTCTTACCCATACAGTAGAGTAGGACTGTTCTTATCCATACAGTAGAGTAGGACATTTCCTATTTGTTATCCATACAGTAGAGTAGGACAGTTCTTACCCATACAGTAGAGTAGGACAGTTCTTACCCATACAGTAGAGTAGGACTGTTCTTATCCATACAGTAGAGTAGGACATTTCTCATCCATACCATACAGTAGAGTAGCACCGTTCTCATCCACACAGTAGAGTAGGACATTTCCTATTTCTTATCCATACAGTAGAGTAGGACAGTTCTTACCCATACAATTCTTGGCATCAGAGGTTAGCTTGTAGCCCTCCTCACACAGACATTGGAAGGAGCCCACACTGTTGATACACTGGCCTTTCCTGCACAGCGCGCCAAAGGATGTCTGACACTCGTCAATATCTGCCAACAACAACACAAAACAGCACATCAATACAAGAGCGAATACAAGTTATATTCCAAAAAAAGAGAAGTTGATGCCCTTTAAGTAGCAGTTCTACTTCTAAAGACATTTTTTTAAATGTATTTGTCATAAAGTATTTATTTCAGGGTGTAAAACCTCAAAGGACATGCCTAGAACGGGGGGGGGGGGGGGGGGGGCAGGAAAAACCTTTAGATGAACCAGGGAACAGTGGTGCTCACCCACGCAGTCGTTGTGGTGTGAGAACTCAAACCCGGTATGACACAGACAGTTGAAGGAGCCCACTGTGTTCTTGCAGGTTCCGTTGCGACAAGGCAACCGCTCGCACTCATCAACATCTGGAGACAGACAGAAAACATTTGAATGTTGTAACACTACAAAATATTTCAGTCAATTATCTCAAATGGAGTGTGGAAAGACATGATCTTAAGTAACCAAAAATATCTAAAGGGCAGAAACATTTCAGGGACAACCACAATATTCCAAAAACAGAAGGTGAAAAACGGTCTTTGGAATGGTCTCCATTTGGGATTGATTACATTGGCCTCCGTTGAAAGCGAGAGCCTGAAGTGTTTTCTAGAAAGTTCTCACCCATGCACATCTTGCGGTTGGGCGTAGCCTTGAAGCCGTGGTGGCACCTGCACTCGTAGCCCCCCTGGATGTCCACACACTCGCCATGGCTACACACGTTGGTGATCTCCAGACACTCGTTGCGGTCTTCCCAACGGCAGGAGGAGGAGGAGGAAGAGAGAGAGAGAGAGAGAGAGAGAGAGAGAGAGAGAGAGAGAGAGAGAGAGAGAGAGAGAGAGAGAGAGAGAGAGAGAGAGAGAGAGAGAGAGAGAGAGAGAGAGAGAGAGAGAGAGGGGGGGGAATAAGACCAGGTCAAGACCACAGGGTGCATTAGGTAATCCTCCAGATAAGACCAGGTCAAGACCACAGGGTGCATTAGGTAATCCTCCAGATAAGACCAGGTCAAGACCACAGGGTGCATTAGGTAATCCTCCAGATAAGACCAGGTCAAGACCACAGGGTGCATTAGGTAATCCTCCAGATAAGACCAGGTCAAGACCACAGGGTGCATTAGGTAATCCTCCAGATAAGACCAGGTCAAGACCACAGGGTGCATTAGGTAATCCTCCAGACATGTAGCTTAGTGCTCTTTTACAAGGCAGAGCCCCGGGCCTGCCAAGGATCACACTGGGGCGAGACATTGGGTAAATATGGTGTTGGCGGTCGCTGCCTGTCCACAGTGCATCTGGACTTTTACAGTAAAAAGCTACAGCTGGTCTGATAGGTCACACCAGGACAAAGACACACTGGTGAGAATCACTTTCATTTACATCCCAAATGTGACCCTATTCCCTATGTAGTGCACTACTTTTGACCAGAGACCCATGAGCCCAGGTCAGTGCACATATGTAGGGTATAGAGTACATGAGGGATGTAGCATGTGTGGGATTTGTGAGGAGTGTATGTGTCTGTTGTCTCACCGATGCAGGCTCCTATGGGGGAGAGATTGAAGCCCTCGGAGCATTCACAGCGGTAGCTCCCAGGGCTGTTGATACAGTCAGCGTTCCTCTGGCACAGGTTCTCCCCACTGCTACATTCATCGATGTCTGGAACACACACACACACGCAAGTGCGCAAGCACACACACACATACACACACAGACAGACGCAAGTACGCAAGCACACACACCCAAACACACGCACGCACACAACACAAAACCAGATTAAGATAGCAATTATACAAGTAGCCAGAGCAGCCAGAGCAGCAGGAATGATCAGAGGCAGTTAGATGAACAGAGAGAGAGAGACACAAACACAGATCACAGACAGACAGATCACAGACTGACAGACAGACAGATCACAGACTGACAGACAGACAGATCACAGACATACAGACAGACCACAGACTGACAGACAGATCACAGACTGACAGACAGATCACAGACTGACAGACAGACAGATCACAGACTGACAGACATATCACATACTGACAGACATATCACATACTGACAGACATATCACATACTGACAGACAGACAGACCACAGACTGACATACATATCACAGACTGACAGACAGGTCAGACAGACAAAAATCACAGACAGATTTTATCTTTTACCTTTATTTAACTAGGCAAGTCAGTTAAGAACAAATTCTTATTTTCAATGACGGCCTAGGAACAGTGGACTAACTGCCTTGTTCAGGGGCAGAACGACAGATTTGTACCTTGTCAGCTTGGGGATTCGAACTTGCAACCTTTCGGTTACTAGTCCAACGCTCTAACCACTAGGCTACACTGCCGCAGACAGACAGACAGATCACAGACTGACAGATAGATCAGACAGACAAACATCACAGACAGACAGATCAAAGACAGACAGACAGATCACAGACGAACAGCCAGATCACAGACTGACAAATAGATCAGACAGACAAACAGCCAGACAGATCAAAGACAGTCAGACAGAGAAACAGACTGACAGACAGAGAGAGAGAGAGAAACTGACAGACAGATCACAGACATACAGATATACAGACAGATCACAGACAGACAGACAGAGAGAGATATAGAGAAACTGACAGACAGACAGGCAGACAGACAGACACAGACAGAGACACTGACAGACAGATCAAAGACAGACAGACAGACAGAGAAAGAGAGATATAGAGAAACTGACAGACAGACATACAGAGAGAGAGAGAGAGAAACTGACAGACAGATCAAAGACAGACAGACAAAGTGTGTTTCAAGTCGGAATAAAATTATTGGAACTCTAGGACTGAATTATAGTACTTTCACCTTAATACCTTACAAATGATTGAAGAGGACAAATATAGATTTAAAATCAAAACAGAAAGTGTTGGATTAAAATAGACACGTCTTATATGACTACAGTTACTTTCGAGGGTCATTATTAAGGCTTTCCAGCCTAACCGCCGCTGCAGTTATCCTAAATTAAATAAAGATTGGTGTCAACTAGATTTGTAACGCCAAACTGAAGAAATCCATACGAGAGAAGAATTCGGTCCCCCCCCCCACACACACAAAAATAATCTGGTTGCGTTTAAAATGTCTCTAAAACACCAAAAATACATTTTTCAAAATGATGTGGAAAAGAGAGGCGGTGATGTACGCCATGCTAAACAGTGAAGCAGCAAAATCCAATTATGACCCAGTGCACAAGGCCACGTTCATGCCATTGTTACGCCAGCACTCCTCGGAACGTGTTACATTTGTCAAAGCTTCACGTTCTCACTGAAATACACCTTTATGTCTGATTGGTTTGATTTTACACATTACACATATGCCCCCCCTTTTGCATTTAAACATTTAAACTTATTTAAGTTACTGACTCAAATGAACCCTTTTGAATGACTAGTTTGCCTTTTACCCTCTCCCCATGTCTCCGCACAACCACATCTTTTTCTCTTTGGGGATTTGAAGGCCAACTTCTAGTCCAATAAAGACCTATAATTGGTTTGCTGTGTATTTTTCTGTGGTTAGAGTCTAACCACATGCAGTTAGTGCACAAGAACTCTCCCTCTTGGGGTCACCACACACAAACTGCTCAGACATGAAAAGGGGCGCCTCAGTCGGGCTCCCCTGACTTCCACGGTCGGCAGGTCGACCACATTGTAACCGCGGACCGTTCGGGGGGGTGTTGCCGGGCCGACCAACAGAGCCTAACGCAGATTGACAGTGTATTTGGCCCCGGGGGCTCGGAGTAAAAAAGAGAGAACGAGAAAGACAGAAGACAAATAATTAGAGAGGAGGAGGAGAGGGGGGACACCATTGGGTGTTACACAAATACTGTAATGGGACACAGGTCTGAAATGTTACCTCTATTAACCCCCACTATCATACACACTGCTGGAGAGACATTCTACTGTTAAATCTAGTAAATCCACTATCAAACTGAAAACATATTCAACTCTGGCAGAACCAAAAATGACAACAACATCAAAGTACACGAGGAAAAGAGAAGCACAGCTATAGTCGTACCTGATGTTACAGCAGGTGTTTCTATAGTCGTATCTAACGTTACAGCAGGTGTTTCTATAGTCGTATCTAACGTTACAGCAGGTGTTTCTATAGTCGTACCTGACGTTACAGCAGGTGTTTCTATAGTCGTATCTAACGTTACAGCAGGTGTTTCTATAGTCGTATCTAACGTTACAGCAGGTGTTTCTATAGTCGTATCTAACGTTACAGCAGGTGTTACTATAGTCGTACCTAACGTTACAGCAGGTGTTTCTATAGTCGTACCTGACGTTACAGCAGGTGTTTCTATAGTCGTACCTGAAGTTACAGCAGGTGTTTCTATAGTCGTATCTGACGTTACAGCAGGTGTTTCTATAGTCGTATCTAACGTTACAGCAGGTGTTTCTATAGTCGTACCTGACGTTACAGCAGGTGTTTCTATAGTCGTATCTAACGTTACAGCAGGTGTTTCTATAGTCGTATCTAACGTTACAGCAGGTGTTTCTATAGTCGTATCTGACGTTACAACAGGTGTTTCTATAGTCGTACCTGATGTTACAGCAGGTGTTTCTATAGTCGTATCTAACGTTACAGCAGGTGTTTCTATAGTCGTACCTGACGTTACAGCAGGTGTTTCTATAGTCGTATCTAACGTTACAGCAGGTGTTTCTATAGTCGTATCTAACGTTACAGCAGGTGTTTCTATAGTCGTATCTGACGTTACAGCAGGTGTTTCTATAGTCGTACCTGACGTTACAGCAGGTGTTTCTATAGTCATATCTAACGTTACAGCAGGTGTTTCTATAGTCGTACCTGACGTTACAGCAGGTGTTTCTATAGTCGTACCTGACGTTACAGCAGGTGTTTCTATAGTCGTACCTGACGTTACAGCAGGTGTTTCTATAGTCGTATCTGACGTTACAGCAGGTGTTTCTATAGTCGTATCTAACGTTACAGCAGGTGTTTCTATAGTCGTATCTAACGTTACAGCAGGTGTTTCTATAGTCGTACCTGACGTTACAGCAGGTGTTTCTATAGTCATACCTAACGTTACAGCAGGTGTTTCTATAGTCGTATCTGACGTTACAGCAGGTGTTTCTATAGTCGTATCTAACGTTACAGCAGGTGTTTCTATAGTCGTATCTGACGTTACAGCAGGTGTTTCTATAGTCGTACCTGACGTTACAGCAGGTGTTTCTATAGTCGTATCTAACGTTACAGCAGGTGTTTCTATAGTCGTATCTGACGTTACAGCAGGTGTTTCTATAGTCGTACCTGACGTTACAGCAGGTGTTTCTATAGTCGTATCTAACGTTACAGCAGGTGTTTCTATAGTCGTACCTGACGTTACAGCAGGTGTTTCTATAGTCGTATCTAACGTTACAGCAGGTGTTTCTATAGTCGTACCTGATGTTACAGCAGGTGTTTCTATAGTCGTATCTAACGTTACAGCAGGTGTTTCTATAGTCGTACCTGACGTTACAGCAGGTGTTTCTATAGTCGTACCTGACGTTACAGCAGGTGTTTCTATAGTCGTACCTGACGTTACAGCAGGTGTTTCTATAGTCGTATCTAACGTTACAGCAGGTGTTTCTATAGTCGTACCTAACGTTACAGCAGGTGTTTCTATAGTCGTATCTGACGTTACAGCAGGTGTTTCTATAGTCGTATCTGACGTTACAGCAGGTGTTTCTATAGTCGTATCTAACGTTACAGCAGGTGTTTCTATAGTCGTACCTAACGTTACAGCAGGTGTTTCTATAGTCGTATCTAACGTTACAGCAGGTGTTTCTATAGTCGTATCTAACGTTACAGCAGGTGTTTCTATAGTCGTACCTGACGTTACAGCAGGTGTTTCTATAGTCGTATCTGACGTTACAGCAGGTGTTTCTATAGTCGTATCTGACGTTACAGCAGGTGTTTCTATAGTCGTACCTGACGTTACAGCAGGTGTTTCTATAGTCGTATCTAACGTTACAGCAGGTGTTTCTATAGTCGTACCTGACGTTACAGCAGGTGTTTCTATAGTCGTATCTAACGTTACAGCAGGTGTTTCTATAGTCGTATCTAACGTTACAGCAGGTGTTTCTATAGTCGTATCTAACGTTACAGCAGGTGTTTCTATAGTCGTATCTAACGTTACAGCAGGTGTTTCTATAGTCGTACCTGACGTTACAGCAGGTGTTTCTATAGTCGTACCTGACGTTACAGCAGGTGTTTCTATAGTCGTATCTAACGTTACAGCAGGTGTTTCTATAGTCGTATCTGACGTTACAGCAGGTGTTTCTATAGTCGTATCTAACGTTACAGCAGGTGTTTCTATAGTCGTACCTAACGTTACAGCAGGTGTTTCTATAGTCGTACCTAACGTTACAGCAGGTGTTTCTATAGTCGTACCTGACGTTACAGCAGGTGTTTCTATAGTCATACCTGACGTTACAGCAGGTGTTTCTATAGTCGTATCTGACGTTACAGCAGGTGTTTCTATAGTCGTATCTAACGTTACAGCAGGTGTTTCTATAGTCGTACCTGACGTTACAGCAGGTGTTTCTATAGTCGTACCTGACGTTACAGCAGGTGTTTCTATAGTCGTATCTAACGTTACAGCAGGTGTTTCTATAGTCGTACCTAACGTTACAGCAGGTGTTTCTATAGTCGTACCTGACGTTACAGCAGGTGTTTCTATAGTCGTACCTAACGTTACAGCAGGTGTTTCTATAGTCGTACCTGACGTTACAGCAGGTGTTTCTATAGTCGTACCTAACGTTACAGCAGGTGTTTCTATAGTCGTACCTGACGTTACAGCAGGTGTTTCTATAGTCGTATCTGACGTTACAGCAGGTGTTTCTATAGTCGTATCTGACCTTACAGCAGGTGTTTCTATAGTCGTACCTGACATTACAGCAGGTGTTTCTATAGTCGTATCTAACGTTACAGCAGGTGTTTCTATAGTCGTATCTAACGTTACAGCAGGTGTTTCTATAGTCGTATCTAACGTTACAGCAGGTGTTTCTATAGTCGTACCTGACGTTACAGCAGGTGTTTCTATAGTCGTACCTGATGTTACAGCAGGTGTTTCTATAGTCGTACCTGATGTTACAGCAGGTGTTTCTATAGTCGTATCTAACGTTACAGCAGGTGTTTCTATAGTCGTATCTAACGTTACAACAGGTGTTTCTATAGTCGTACCTAACGTTACAGCAGGTGTTTCTATAGTCGTATCTGACGTTACAGCAGGTGTTTCTATAGTCGTATCTAACGTTACAGCAGGTGTTTCTATAGTCGTATCTAACGTTACAGCAGGTGTTTCTATAGTCGTACCTAACGTTACAGCAGGTGTTTCTATAGTCGTACCTGACGTTACAGCAGGTGTTTCTATAGTCGTATCTAACGTTACAGCAGGTGTTTCTATAGTCGTATCTAACGTTACAGCAGGTGTTTCTATAGTCGTATCTGATGTTACAGCAGGTGTTTCTATAGTCGTATCTGACGTTACAGCAGGTGTTTCTATAGTCGTACCTAACGTTACAGCAGGTGTTTGTATAGTCGTATCTGATGTTACAGCAGGTGTTTCTATAGTCGTACCTGACCTTACAGCAGGTGTTTCTATAGTCGTACCTGACGTTACAGCAGGTGTTTCTATAGTCGTATCTGACGTTACAGCAGGTGTTTCTATAGTCGTACCTGACGTTACAGCAGGTGTTTCTATAGTCGTACCTGATGTTACAGCAGGTGTTTCTATAGTCGTACCTGACCTTACAGCAGGTGTTTCTATAGTCGTATCTAACGTTACAGCAGGTGTTTCTATAGTCGTATCTAACGTTACAGCAGGTGTTACTATAGTCGTATCTAACGTTACAGCAGGTGTTTCTATAGTCGTATCTGACGTTACAGCAGGTGTTTCTATAGTCGTATCTAACGTTACAGCAGGTGTTTCTATAGTCGTATCTAACGTTACAGCAGGTGTTTCTATAGTCGTATCTGACGTTACAGCAGGTGTTTCTATAGTCGTATCTGACGTTACAGCAGGTGTTTCTATAGTCGTACCTGACGTTACAGCAGGTGTTTCTATAGTCGTACCTGACGTTACAGCAGGTGTTACTATAGTCGTATCTGACGTTACAGCAGGTGTTTCTATAGTCGTATCTAACGTTACAGCAGGTGTTTCTATAGTCGTATCTAACGTTACAGCAGGTGTTTCTATAGTCGTATCTAACGTTACAGCAGGTGTTTCTATAGTCGTATCTAACGTTACAGCAGGTGTTTCTATAGTCGTACCTGACGTTACAGCAGGTGTTTCTATAGTCGTACCTGACGTTACAGCAGGTGTATCTATAGTCGTATCTAACGTTACAGCAGGTGTTTCTATAGTCGTACCTGACGTTACAGCAGGTGTTTCTATAGTCGTACCTAACGTTACAGCAGGTGTTTCTATAGTCGTACCTAACGTTACAGCAGGTGTATCTATAGTCGTATCTGACGTTACAGCAGGTGTTTCTATAGTCGTATCTGACGTTACAGCAGGTGTTTCTATAGTCGTACCTGACGTTACAGCAGGTGTTTCTATAGTCGTATCTAACGTTACAGCAGGTGTTTCTTCAGCTATAGTCGTACCTAACTTTAGGGACTGAAATGTCCTTAACGTTACAATCAAAATGAGAAGTAGGGACTGAATGTTTCCTCAACGTTACCTTCACAGATGATCAGCAGGTCGTTGTAGCTGAAGCCGGTGGGACACTCGCAGCGGAAGCTGCCTATCTGGTTGATACAGACCCCGCTAGCACAGATACCTGGAATTTCTCTGCACTCATTAATATCTGAAACAGGAAGCAAACCGAATTTTAACAAATCTGTCATATCTTTACTTAAAGTTTAGTCACACTGTAGATGGTTCTTTGTTGTTGTTTTTTTTACCCGTTTTTCTCCCCAATTTCGTTGGGGAGAAAATGGTAGTTACAGTCTTTTCTCATCGCTGCAACTCCCGTACGGACTCGGGAGAGACGAAGGTCGAGAGCCGTGCGTCCTCCGAAACACAACCCAATCAAACCGCACGGCTTCTTTAACACAATGCCAACTTAACCCGTAAGCCAGCCACACCAATGTATCGGAGGAAACACCGTACACCTGGTGACTGTGTCAGCGTGCACTACGCCCGGCCCGCCACAGGAGTCGCTAGTGCGCGATGGGACAAGGACATCCCTGCCGGCCAAACCCTACCCTAAACCGGACGACGCTGGGCCAATTGTGCGCTGCCCCATGGGTCTCCCGATCGTGGCCAGCTGCGACAGAGCCTAGACTCGAACCCAGAATCTCTAGTGGCACAGCTAGCACAGTGATGCAGTGCCTTAGACCACTGCACCACTCGGGAGACCCCACATAACTTTTTTAGGACCAGAAGTGAATGTGGTTAATGTAAAAAGGATACAAGTTGACTAAGTAGGAGCAGAATAGTATGTCTCACCCACTGCTTTCCCAGTTTCAATATCCAGTTTGAAGCCAGGGATGATGTTTCCACAAAGTGTCTTATAGTCACCTGGAAAGCAAAGCCATTCAAAACACTTTTTACCATGAATAATGCTGTGTGTCTGTCTGTGTCTGAGTCTGAGTCTGAGTCTGAGTCTGAGTGTGTGTCTGTGTGTCTGTGTGTCTGTGTGCCTGTGTGCCTGTGTGTGTGCCTGTGTGTGCGTGTGTGTGTGTCTGTGTGTGTGTGTGTGTCTGTGTGTGTGTGTGTGTGTGTGTGTGTGTGTGTGTGTGTGTGTGTGTGTGTGTGTGTGTGTGTGTGTGTGTGTGTGTGTGTGTGTGTGTGTGTGTGTCTGTGTCTGCGTGTGTGTGTGCCTGTGTGTGTGTGTGTGTGTGTGTGTGTGTGTGTGTGTGTGTGTGTGTGTGTGTGTGTGTGTGTGTGTGTGTACGTGCATGCCTGTGCTACTGACCGGTGCCGGGGGTTGGACAGGCTTCACAGGGCTTGTTCCAGGCCTTGCCCACGTTGTAGGCACAGCAGCAGATCTTGTGGGTGAGGTTGAAGGCCAGCTCGTTCTCACACGTGGTGCCGTTGAAGTTCCTGTAGCACAGGCTCTTTCTCATGTCTGGGTTAAAAACGAAACACGGTGGCACAATCAGTTGAGTAGTAGAAGATTGTGGTTAAGATAGATTTGATTACGGTGGTAATAATGTAACGATGTGCCATATGTGATATGTGGTTGTCTCACCTAGCTATCTATTTATATGAATGCACTGATTGTAAGTCGCTCTGTATAAGAGTGTCTGCTAAATGAATGAAATGTCATGTAATTAAAAAAATTATAATTTGGTCACATTAATTAATGAGTTTATATTTTTGCAGTGTGAGGAATCTGATGGGGGTATATTCCAGACCTGGGTTCAAGTACTCCCTGGCGAAGGCCATGCAGCCGAAACGAGTCACGAGTTTTTAAACTTTGTTTCCATTGTACATGCCATACAAATAAAGGCATTTTAATTAATTATATGAAGAGTGCCTTGGTTCTCCTTTCTTTTTGATGACCAATTTACCCCTTTTATCAAAGAGCCCCTTCTGTCGACCAACATCTACTGTTGTGTACCTTAGCAGCTTCTGTCTACCAACATCTACTGTTGTGTACCTTAGCAGCTTCTGTCTACCAACATCTACTGTTGTGTACCTTAGCAGCTTCTGTCTACCAACATCTACTGTTGTGTACCTTAGCAGCTTCTGTCTACCAACATCTACTGTTGTGTACCTTAGCAGCTTCTGTCTACCAACATCTACTGTTGTGTACCTTAGCAGCTTCTGTCTACCAACATCTACTGTTGTGTACCTTGGCAGCTTCTGTCTACCAACATCTACTGTTGTGTACCTTAGCAGCTTCTGTCTACCAACATCTACTGTTGTGTACCTTAGCAGCTTCTGTCTACCAACATCTACTGTTGTGTACCTTGGCAGCTTCTGTCTACCAACATCTACTGTTGTGTACCTTAGCAGCTTCTGTCTACCAACATCTACTGTTGTGTACCTTGGCAGCTTCTGTCTACCAACATCTACTGTTGTGTACCTTAGCAGCTTCTGTCTACCAACATCTACTGTTGTGTACCTTGGCAGCTTCTGTCTACCAACATCTACTGTTGTGTACCTTAGCAGCTTCTGTCTACCAACATCTACTGTTGTGTACCTTAGCAGCTTCTGTCTACCAACATCTACTGTTGTGTACCTTAGCAGCTTCTGTCTACCAACATCTACTGTTGTGTACCTTGGCAGCTTCTGTCTACCAACATCTACTGTTGTGTACCTTGGCAGCTTCTGTCTACCAACATCTACTGTTGTGTACCTTAGCAGCTTCTGTCTACCAACATCTACTGTTGTGTACCTTGGCAGCTTCTGTCTACCAACATCTACTGTTGTGTACCTTAGCAGCTTCTGTCTACCAACATCTACTGTTGTGTACCTTGGCAGCTTCTGTCTACCAACATCTACTGTTGTGTACCTTAGCAGCTTCTGTCTACCAACATCTACTGTTGTGTACCTTAGCAGCTTCTGTCTACCAACATCTACTGTTGTGTACCTTGGCAGCTTCTGTCTACCAACATCTACTGTTGTGTACCTTAGCAGCTTCTGTCTACCAACATCTACTGTTGTGTACCTTAGTAGCTTCTGTCTACCAACATCTACTGTTGTGTACCTTAGCAGCTTCTGTCTACCAACATCTACTGTTGTGTACCTTGGCAGCTTCTGTCTACCAACATCTACTGTTGTGTACCTTAGCAGCTTCTGTCTACCAACATCTACTGTTGTGTACCTTGGCAGCTTCTGTCTACCAACATCTACTGTTGTGTACCTTAGCAGCTTCTGTCTACCAACATCTACTGTTGTGTACCTTAGCAGCTTCTGTCTACCAACATCTACTGTTGTGTACCTTAGCAGCTTCTGTCTACCAACATCTACTGTTGTGTACCTTAGCAGCTTCTGTCTACCAACATCTACTGTTGTGTACCTTAGCAGCTTCTGTCTACCAACATCTACTGTTGTGTACCTTGGCAGCTTCTGTCTACCAACATCTACTGTTGTGTACCTTGGCAGCTTCTGTCTACCAACATCTACTGTTGTGTACCTTAGCAGCTTCTGTCTACCAACATCTACTGTTGTGTACCTTGGCAGCTTCTGTCTACCAACATCTACTGTTGTGTACCTTAGCAGCTTCTGTCTACCAACATCTACTGTTGTGTACCTTAGCAGCTTCTGTCTACCAACATCTACTGTTGTGTACCTTAGCAGTGCTTCCCTTCCTCCTTTTTTTCTACTCTTTTAAATATTTTTAATACTTTTCTCTAGCCTGCCTGGAAAGCCAGGTGGGCAGGGTTTGACCTTTTGGGACTATTCCAGGAATGCTCAATCAACCACAGGCACAGTGTTTGAAATGATTTCAAATAACATAATAATATACGCCATTTAGCAGACGCTTTTATCCAAAGCGACTTACAGTCATACTTGCATACATTTTACGTATGGGTGGTCCTGGGAATCGAACCCATTATCCGGGTGTTGCAAACCCCATGTCCTACAAACTGAGCCTACAGAAGACCAACAAATAGTATTTAAACCCAGGTCTGGTATGTACAGAACACATGACTGTGAGTCACTTTGGATAAACGTGTCCGCTCATTGAAATACTATATTATTCTTATTTATACGTTGTGTAATGAAGCACTCACCCATGCAGTTGTTGCCTCCGTTGATCTGCATGTAATCCTGTGGACACACACAAGTGTAGTTCCCCAGTGTGTTGTAGCAGATGCCAGGACCACAGATTACAGGATTCACCACACACTCGTCAATGTCTGCAGGGCCACAGAGGTGATCAGTTCACGGTATTGATGAAAAGCATGGTGTCTAATGTTGTGTTTTAGTTATGTTTCTCATAGTTGGTTTTCGTTATATTTTGAGCCTACTATTAGAACGTATGTGGATTTTTTAAAATCGGGTTACACCGTTACGGTATATGATATAAAATACATTTAAAAAATATACCGTAAAACTTCAATTAAACGTTGAGTCTCAAATTGCCGCCTGTCCCTTTTAATAGCACACATTTTTTGAAAATAAACATCTGTTTCAAATAAACACAGGGTCTAAATTAATTGTTTATGAGGTTACCATGAATTACCATGAATTACCATGAATTACCATGAATTGTTTAAAAGGTTTAATGTTTGATTTGTTACATTAAATAATTCAGTAATGAACAATCATCCGTTTTTATCGCCAGTAAGAAACTGCTCGCCATTGGCTGCTAACAGCTGAGAACTGCTCGCCATTGGCTGCTAACAGCTGAGAACTGCTAGCCATTGGCTGCTAACAGCTGAGAACTGCTAACCACTGGCTGCTAACAGCTGAAAACTGCTAGCCATTGGTTGCTAACAGCTGAGAACTGCTAACCATTGGCTGCTAACAGCTGAGAACTGCTAGCCATTGGCTGCTAACAGCTGAGAACTGCTAGTTATTGGTTGCTAACAGCTGAGAACTGCTAACCATTGGCTGCTAACAGCTGAGAACTGCTAACCATTGGCTGCTAACAGCTGAGAACTGCTAACCATTGGCTGCTAACAGCTGAGAACTGCTAGCCATTGGCTGCTAACAGCTGAGAACTGATAGTTAACTGGCAAGCACAAAAACAGTCAACAGACCCCTACAAATCATCCGATCACCCTATTGGGGCGAAAGTAAGAACTGACGAAAAATCCACAGTCCAAGAGGAGAATAATTACTTTGTCAAGAAAAAAGTTTTTAAGACAAAAGAAACGTGACACAAAGTGTAAACGATAACACAGTGCCGGAAATGAAGAAATTGATTAAAATGCAGGAAGTGAATGTTGGAATTTAACAATTAACTATTCAAATTAGAAAAAGCTGTGTGCATTAACGATATAGAAGCATGGCTCAAATAGAAGCCTGTCTAATAAGTGCCTGTTGTGTTTAGTGATTTAAGCAAAAAAAATGCTTTACAGTATGTAAAAAATATACAATAAAAATTAAATAATATAAGCTATACGAAAATTAGCAGTCAGGATGCATTATCACTATTATGGCATGGTGTCTCAACTTCACAGATGATTGAATGGGATGTTAAATGGCATGGTGTCTCACCTTCACAGATGCGACTGTCTATGTTGAGGTAGTAGCCAGGAGGACAGTCACACGAGAAGCTGCCAAACGTGTTGACACAGTTTCCTCCCTGACACAGGCCCGGCAGCTCCAGACACTCATCTATGTCTGGAGGAGAAGATCCACAACAAGATTACAGAATGATCCCAAACATCCCAATGATCCCAAACATCCCAATGATCCCAAACATCCCAATGATCCTAAACATCCCAAACATCCCAATGATCCCAAACATCCCAATGATCCTAAACATCCCAAACATCCCAATGATCCCAAACATCCCAATGATCCCAAACATCCCAAACATCCCAATGATCCTAAAAATCCCAAACATCCCAAACATCCCAATGATCCCAAACATCCCAATGATCCTAAACATCCCAATGATCCTAAACATCCCAATGATCCCAAACATCCCAATGATCCTAAACATCCCAATAATCCCAATGATCC
The DNA here is from genome assembly GCF_045679555.1 of Salvelinus alpinus. Classification (NCBI taxonomy): domain Eukaryota; kingdom Metazoa; phylum Chordata; class Actinopteri; order Salmoniformes; family Salmonidae; genus Salvelinus; species Salvelinus alpinus. The sequence continues at coordinate 44,179,710 of NC_092103.1, read as the reverse complement.
CAAACATCCCAATGATCCCAAACATCCCAATGACCTCAAACATCCCAATAATCCCAATGATCCCAAACATCCCAATGATCCCAAACATCCCAATGACCTCAAACATCACAATGATCCCAAACATCCTGAGATTCCAGAAACATCCCAATAATCCCAAACATCCCAATAATCCCAAACATCCCAAGATTCCAGAAACATCCCAAAAATCCTAGTTTGACATTTGCACAAATCATGTGTCGATGTCAATGGAAGATCTATGCAAAAATGTCAGTTATAGGATTTGAGCCTTGGTTTGGTTTGAGCCTTGGTTTCAACAAAGGTTAGGTTCCAGACTCTTATCAATGGCATCAGAATCAAAGGTTAGGTTCCAGACTCTTATCAATGGCATCAGAATCAAAGGTTAAACTACAGACTCTTATCAATGGAATCAGAATCAAAGGTTAAGTTCCAGACTCTTATCAATGGCATCAGAATCAAAGGTTAAGTTACAGACTCTTATCAATGGAATCAGAATCAAAGGTTAAGTTCCAGACTCTTATCAATGGCATCAGAATCAAAGGTTAAGTTACAGACTCTTATCAATGGCATCAGAATCAAAGGTTAAGTTCCAGACTCTTATCAATGGAATCAGAATCAAAGGTTAAGTTCCAGACTCTTATCAATGGCATCAGAATCAAAGGTTAAGTTCCAGACTCTTATCAATGGAATCAGAATCAAAGGTTAAGTTCCAGACTCTTATCAATGGCATCGAAATCAAAGGTTAAGTTACAGATTCTTATCAATGGAATCAGAATCAAAGGTTAAACTACAGACTCTTATCAATGGAATCAAAATCAAAGGTTTTCGTTTTCTCTACATGATATAGCAACCAAAACTGTATTAAAATTACAAATGCTTGCAAAAGATTGATCATATAGATTTATATTAAAAGAGCTTGTTCTTGAACGCAGCCCGCGACGCGGTTAGCCATTGTGGCTGGGACTGCGGATTGTCCCGGGTTTGTGGCTGTCTAGATCCCTGATGTTTGTTGTTTTCAATTTTCCCTGTGACCTGCCCTGTCTGGAACTGCCAGGAGTAACAGCCTAACATACGTTGCTAGCGACCATGACAAAGACCAAAGCCGGGGGGAGTACCGTTGAGGACAGTGGTGTCTCTCTATCACACGTGAAGGATCTTTTAAATGAACAAAAAGAAACAAGCAGTTGTTACAACAAGAAGATAGTTTGAAGTGTTTTGTCCAAATACTGGTGGATTTAACTAATAAAAGAATGGACGACCTGACCAGAGAGGTCTAGGACCTGAAGAACAATACTGGTGGATTCTACTAATAATAGAATGGACGACCTGACCAGAGAGGTCCAGGACCTGAAGAACAATACTGGTGGATTCTACTAATAAAAGAATGGACGACCTGACCAGAGAGGTCCAGGACCTGAAGAACAATACTGGTGGATTCTACTAATAATAGAATGGACGACCTGACCAGAGAGGTCCAGGACCTGAAGAACAATACTCTCCACTGGGATTCTCTGCCTCTAACCCTATTACAGGGGCTGAGTCACTGGCTTACTGGTGCTCTTTCATGCCGTCCCTAGGAGGGGTGCGTCACTTGAGTGGGTTGAGTTACTGACGTGATCTTCCTGTCTGGGTTGGCGCCCCCCCTTAGTTTGTGCTGTGGTGGAAATCTTTGTGGGCTATACTCGGCCTTGTCTCAGGATTGTAAGTTGGTGGTTGAAGATATCCCTCTAGTGGTGCGGGGGCTGTGCTTTGGCAAAGTGGGTGGGGTTATATCCTTCCTGTTTGGCCCTGTCCGGGGGTATCATCGGATGGGGCCACAGTGTCTCCTGACCCCTCCTGTCTCAGCCTCCAGTATTTATGCTGCAGTAGTTTATGTGTCGGGGGGCTAGGGTCAGTTGGTTATATCTGGAGTACTTCTCCTGTCTTATCCAGTGTCCTGTGTGAATTTATGTATGCTCTCTCTAATTCTCTCCTTCTCTCTTTCTTTCTCTCTCTCGGAGAACCTGAGCCCTAGGATCATACATCAGGACTACCGGGCATGATGACTCCTTGCTGTCCCCAGTCCACCTGGCCTTGCTGCTGTTCCAGTTTCAACTGTTCTGCCTGCGGTTATGGAACCTTTACCTGTCCCAGACCTGCTGTTTTCAACTCTTAATGATCGGCTATGAAAAGCCAACTGACATTTATTCCTGATTATTATTTGACCATGCTTGTCATTTATGAACATTTTGAAAATCTTGGCTCTCTCTAATTCTCTCCTTCTCTCTTTCTTTCTCTCTCTCGGAGGACCTGAGCCCTAGGACCATACGTCAGGACTACCGGGCATGATGACTCCTTGCTGTCCCCAGTCCACCTGGCCTTGCTGCTGTTCCAGTTTCAACTGTTCTGCCTGCGGTTATGGAACCTTTACCTGTCCCAGACCTGCTGCTTTCAACTCTTAATGATCGGCTATGAAAAGCCAACTGACATTTATTCCTGATTATTATTTGACCATGCTTGTCATTTATGAACATTTTGAAAATCTTGGCTCTCTCTAATTCTCTCCTTCTCTCTTTCTTTCTCTCTCTCGGAGGACCTGAGCCCTAGGACCATACGTCAGGACTACCGGGCATGATGACTCCTTGCTGTCCCCAGTCCACCTGGCCTTGCTGCTATTCCAGTTTCAACTGTTCTGCCTGCGGTTATGGAACCCCTACCTGTCCCAGACCTGCTGTTTTCAACTTTTAATGATCGGCTATGAAAAGCCAACTGACATTTATTCCTGATTATTATTTGACCATGCTTGTCACTTATGAACATTTTGAACATCTTGGCCATGTTCTGTTATAATCTCCACCCGGCACAGCCAGAAGAGGACTGGCCACCCCTCATAGCCTGGTTCCTCTCTAGGTTTCGTCCTAGGTTTTGGCCTTTCTAGGGAGTTTTTCCTAGCCACCGTGCTTCTACACCTGCATTGCTTGCTGTTTGGGGTTTTAGGCTGGGTTTCTGTACAGCACTTCAAGATATTAGCTGATGTACGAAGGGCTATATAAAATAAACTTGATTTGATTGATTTGATTTGGTGGATTCTACTAATAAAAGAATGGACGACCTGACCAGAGAGGTCCAGGACCTGAAGAACAATACTGGTGGATTCTACTAATAAAAGAATGGACGACCTGACCAGAGAGGTCCAGGACCTGAAGAACAATACTGGTGGATTCTACTAATAATAGAATGGACGACCTGACCAGAGAGGTCCAGGACCTGAAGAACAATACTGGTGGATTCTACTAATAAAAGAATGGACGACCTGACCAGAGAGGTCCAGGACCTGAAGAACAGTTTGCAGTTCTCCCAGGGTCAGCTCAATGAGTTGAATCAAGAGAACGGCAAGATGACAGCAATCTGTAAGTCATTGAGAGAGGACATCAGTTCTGTGTGTGAATCCATGATAACAATGACAGATAAAATTAGACTCTCAAGAGGGACAATCAAGTCAAAACAACATGGTTGTGGACGGAATTGCAGAATCTCCACGAGACCTGGATGGAGTCTGAGGACAAAGTGAGGGAAATGATCTCTGAGAAATTGAAGATGGACCACAGTAAGATTGAGGTGGAGCGCGCCCACAGGATTGGAAAACCAACCACCGGCCCAGGTGATAGGCCCAGGTGATAGGCCCAGGTGACAGGCCCAGGTGACAGGCCCAGGCCAATAGTAGTCAAGTTCCTGAGATTCAAAGACAAGGTAGCTGTTCTGGAAAGAGCCAAGAACTTGAGAGGAACGTATATCTTCCTCAACGAGGACTATCCTGAAGCTGTGCGCCAGAAGAGGAAAGAACTGATCCCAGCCATGAAAGCTGCCAGAGCGCGTGAGGACATTGCATACATCCGCTACGACAGACTCATTGTTCACCCTCCCTCCCAGAAGCCTGGAAGGAATGAGAGAGCCAAGCCTATGGGTTCGTAGCCTCAACCCCGCAGCACACACACACACACCAATTGATTAATGGACTGCTGAATGTATCTTTTCTTCTCATGCTTTGTCTGCTCTTTTCAGTATTATGTCTCTGATAAGCTACCCAGGAAAGGGCTGAAAATAGCCCATATTAATATATGTAGCCTTCGAAATAAGGTTCATGAAATCAATAACTTGCTAACGTCAGATAACATTCATATATTATCCATTTCTGAGACTCACTTAGATAATTCATTTGATGATACATCAGTAGCAATACAAGGATATAACATTTATAGAAGAGACAGAAATGCTTATTGGTGGAGGAGTTGCTGTATATATTCAGAGCCGTATCCCTGTAATGCTTAGAGAAGATGTTATGTCAAGTGTTATTGAAGTGTTGTGGTTGCACGTTCACTTGGCACATCTAAAGTTTTTTCTTTTGTGGTGTTGCTATAGGCCACCAAGTGTCAACAGTCAGTATCTAAATAATATGTGTGAAATGCTTGATAGTGTACGTGATGTAAACAGAGAGGTCTACTTTCTTGGGGACCTGAATATTGACTGGTTTTCATCAAGCTGTCCCCTCAAGAGGAAGCTTCTCACTGTTACCAGTGCCTGTAATCTGGTTCAGGTTATTAATCAACCTACCAGGGTGTTTACAAACACTACAGGAACAAGATCATCTACATGTATCGATCACATTTTTACTAATGCTGCAGAACTTTGTTCTGAAGCTGTATCTGTACCCATTGGATGCAGTGATCACAATATAGTGGCTATATCCAGGAAAGACAAAGTTCCAACAGCTGGGCCTAAAATAGTGTATAACAGATCACACAAAAGATTGAGCTGTGACTCTTATGTGGATGATGTTAAAAAATATATGTTGGTCTGATGTGATTAATGAGGAGCATCCAGACACTGCACTTGATGAATTTATGAAATTGCTTCTTCCAATTATTGATAAACATGCACCTGTTAAGAAACTGACTGTTAGAAATGTTAAGAAACTGACTGTTAGAACTGTTAAGAAACTGACTGTTAGAACTGTTAAGAAACTGACTGTTAGAAGTGTTAAGGCTCCATGGATTGATGAGGAACTGAAAAACAGTATGGTTGAAAGAGATGGTGCAAAATGAGTAGCTAATAGGTCTGGCAGGACATCTGACTGGCTGACTTACAGCAGATTGAGAAATGATGTGACTAAACTCAAAAAGAAGAAGAAACTTTTATGAAGCCAAAATAAATTATATAAAGAATGATGGGAAAAAACTTTGGAGTACTTTAAATGAAATTATGGACAGAAAGACAAATTCAAGAGGTGGAAATATTATTGTTAACGATCAATAATGACAAACCTCCTGACATTGACAACTTAGATGGAAAGCTACTGAAGATGGTGGCTGACTCTATAGCCACTCCTATCTGTCATATCTTTAATCTGAGCCGAGAGGAAAGTCTTTGTCCTCAGGCCTGGAGGGAAGCCAAAGTAATTCCACTACCAAAGAGTGGTAAAGCGGCCTTTACTGGTTCTAACAGCAGACCCACAGTATAAGCTTGCTGCCAGCTCCTAGCAAACTGTTGGAAAAAATTGTGTTTGACCAAATACAATGCTATTTCTCTCTAAACAAATTAACAACAGACTTTCTGCATGCTTATAGAGAAGGGTACTCAACATGTACTGCACTGATACAAATGACTGCTGATTGTTTGAAAGAAATTGATAATAAGAAAATTGTGGGAGCTGTACTGTTAGATTTCAGTGCAGCCTTTGAAATTACTGACCATAACCTGTTGTTGAAAAAACTTAAGTGCTATGGCTTTTCAACCTCTGCCATATCGTGGATTCAGAGCTATCTATCTAATAGAACTCAAAGGGTTTTCTTTCATGGAAGCTTCTCTAATATCAAACATGTAAAGTGTGGTGTACCGCAGGGCAGCTCTCTAGGCCCTCTACTATTTTCTATTTTTACCAATGACCTGCCACTGGCATTAAACAAAGCACGTGTGTTCATGTATGCTGATGATTCAACCATATACGCATCAGCAACCACAGCGAATGAAGTCACTGAAACCCTTAACAAAGAGTTGCAGTCTGTTTGGAATGGGTGGCCAGTAATAAACTGGTCCTGAACATCTCTAAAACTAAGAGCATTGTATTTGGTACAAATCCTACCTTAAGTGCTAGACCTCAGCTGATTCTGGTAATAAATGGTGTGGCTGTAAAACAAGTTGAGGAGACTAAATTACTTGGTGTTACCTTAGATTGTAAACTGTCATGGTCAAAACATATAGGTTAAATGGTTGCAAAGATTGGGAGAGGTCTAGCCGTAATAAAGAGATGCTCTGCTTTTTTGACACCACACTCCAAAAAGCAAGTTCTGCAGGCTCTAGTTTTGTCTAATCTTGATTATTGTCCAGTCGTGTGGTCCAGTACTGCAAGGAAAGACCTGGTTAAGCTGCAGCTGGCCCAGAACAGAGCGACACGTCTTGCTCTTCATTGTAGTCAGAGGGCTAATATAAATACTATGCATGTCAGTCTCTCTTGGCTAAGAGTTGAGGAGAGACTGACCTCATCACTTCTTCTTTTGATAAGAAACATTTAATGTGTTGAAAATCCCAAATTGTTTACACAGTCAACTTACACACAGCTCTGACACACACACTTATCCCACCAGACATGCCACCAGGGGTCTTGTCAAAGTCCCCAAATCCAGAACAAATTCCAGAAAGCGTACAGTATAATATAGAGCCCTTATTGCATGGAACTTCCTTCCATCTCATATTGCTCAGATAAACAGCAAACCTGGTTTTAAAAAACAGATAAAGCAACACCTCACGACACAATGCCTCTCCCCCATGTGACCTGGATAGTTTGTGTGTATTCATTGATATGTAGGCTACGTGTGCTTTACATTTTTTTTTTATGTAGTTCTGTTCTTGAGCTGTTGTTGTCTATTGATGCTCTGTATTATGTCATTCTGTATGTTTTGTGTGGAAACCCAGGAAGAGTAGCTGCTGCTTTTGCATCAGCTAATGGGGATCCTGATAAAATACCAATAACAATAACAATGAAAAAGAGAGCATGTATTATGAATAGTTTTTCTGCACCTATGCAGTACAGTATGCAAGGCATAGTTAAAGTAGTTTACCAGAGATCTACTTTAGTAAGCGGATGGTTACCTTCTAGTATGATGGTGACTGGGTTGGGCCTGAAACCCTCTCCTCCTGGGCAGAGTGTATTATAGTCCGCTGCAAAACACATTTCATATCAGTACACTCATATGGGTTATACACTTCAAGTATACGTTTCCATTTTGTCTGTTGTCGAGTAACAAAGGCTCCATTTTCACAGGCAGCCCAATTCCGATATTTAGCTCAAAATACCAATTATTGGCAAACTATCAGAATTGGGCTGCCTGTGTAAACACAGCCGAAAGGTTTGACTGTAACAGGACCAATCATTGAACAAGTAGTGAGGAATGTAGAACTGACTGAATTCAGAAACCGTAGTGATGAGGTGTAGCCAAATCAGACTAACCTGGTCTGTACGAGCATAAAATAAAATATTGTAAATCTAAATGCATACTTTGTTAACCTACTCAGACCGACTACAGCAAACCTAAAAGGGGTATGTCCCATTACACTGTTGTGAGTGTGTATTGTTATAAGAGTATGTGAGCCTGTACATAAAGGAATTAAATAATTGTTTTGCCCGGCACCAGTATTCTCAAGTTTAGAATATGCATTTCACCCTCCTTTTCTTCATTGAGCCTCTACACATGCAATGATACAGGAAGCTAAATAAACAATCACATAATCAAACAGTGTGTCTTACAGGTGTTGGAAGCAGAGCAGAGTTCACAGGGGTTTCCCCAGGCACGCCCCAGGGAGCAGCAGCAGGAGGAGCGACTGACTCCCACCCCCACCTCCACACTGCAGGACCGCCTGTCCCCCCTGGGTCCATGCTCCAGGAAACAGTTCCCCACACGTGTGTCTGGTACACAGAGAGGAGGAGAACCAACAGGGTTGTGTTCATTAAGGCACGCAACTGAAAACCATTTGAAACATTTTGGAACAGACAATAAAAAGGAGCGTTTATTATGGGTTTAATGTCTTTTTTCTCTCCATTAGGTGCCTACTACATGACTCAAAGCAGTAATTACAGTTGACATCGGTGAGACCACAGGGTTCATTAGGGCAGTGTTTCCCAACTCCAGTCCTCCAGTAACCCCTACAGTACACATTATGTAGGGCAGTGTTTCCCAACTCCAGTCCTCCAGTAACCCCTACAGCACACATTATGTAGGGCAGTGTTTCCCAACTCCAGTCCTCCAGTAACCCCTACAGCACACATTATGTAGGGCAGTGTTTCCCAACTCCAGTCCTCCAGTAATCCCTACAGCACACATGTTTGTTGTAGCCCTGGACAAACACATCTGATTCTACTTGTGAACTAATCATCAAGCCCTCAATTAGTTGAATGTATCTGGGGGAACAACAAACACGTGTTTTGTAGGGGGTACTCAAGGACCAGAGTTGGGAAACACTGCATTAGGACACGCAATTGAGAATGTTTTAAAACGTTTTGCCATGAAAAAGTAAAATGAGTTTGAGGACTGGTGAATGAGCGTGTATTATTCGATTATTAGATGTGTTTTTCTCTCAGTTTTAGTGTCTAATGAACATGACCTAAAGGGGTTAGGACAGTTGATATTGGTGTACACTAACAGAAACACACAACTTTTAGGAGTTATCATTGCTTATGAACCACTTATGTGTGATGCATTATGTGTGATGCTTTGTGCAACACTATGTGAAGCATTATACACTGTAGTACATTTATAGTCATTTATGCAGTTATAGGCTGCTATGAACAGCTATTCCCAGTAATTACATGCTGCTATAAACAGCTATTCACTGTAATTACAGGCTGCTATAAACAGCTATTCACTGTAATTACAGGCTGCTATAAACAGCTATTCACTGTAATTACAGGCTGCTATAAACAGCTATTCACTGTAATTACAGGCTGCTATAAACAGCTATTCACTGTAATTACAGGCTGGTATAAACAGCTATTCACTGTAATTACAGGCTGCTATAAACAGCTATTCACTGTAATTACAGGCTGCTATAAACAGCTATTCACTGTAATTACAGGCTGCTATAAACAGCTATTCACTGTAATTACAGGCTGCTATAAACAGCTATTCACTGTAATTACAGGCTGCTATAAACAGCTATTCACTGTAATTACAGGGTGCTATGAATATCAATTCACTGCTAGGAATGCTTATGGAGTTGCAGGTATTGTAATGCAAACCTATAGAAGCCTATAGCAGGCGCTATAGATGCGTTGTACACAGGTAGGTGTTTTACTGGATATTCAAGGTGACCTGTAATAACTTACCTACACATCCCACCCCAGTAGGGTTGAGTTCAAAGTCTGGAGGACAGTTACACTCGTAGGAGCCGTCGATGTTCACACACAGCCCGTTCACACAGTTGATGGGGTCCAGGCACTCGTCCACGTCTGGGTTACACACACAGACACAGACACAAGCCTTTCACTTTTCAAACAATAAATATAAATATGATATAAATATAATATGAAATATGATACACTACGATCCCCAATAATCATAAATGATTTGTACAGCAGCTTCCATGAGACATGGCACTTTGACACCACAAAAAAAATCTCCCCATCACAATGTAGGAAAACTATGGAAATATGAAAACCATGAATCATGGTGGGTGGGTGGTGGTGGTACGTATTCAGAGACCCCCCAGAGATCCTACACTGTAAACCTCACCATCAAACACATTCTTCTACCTGTTTAAACCTTCAACCCCCATCCACTTCAGACTGCGCTGACACCCCGTAAAGGAGAACATCCAGGTTAAAAGGTCATGTCATCTAATCTGGAGCAGAGCAGAGACTTAGCCTGCTTCCAAAATGGCACCCTACTCTCTATTTGGTGGAGCACTACATCGGGAATAGGATCCATCTCAGCTGCTGGCTTAGGAGGATGGCATCAGAGAGTTAGTCTGGGGCTAGTGGGACAATCAGCCATGTGTTCTCAATCACCTTACCTGGTCACACAGATGGGTAAACAGAGAGAGGGACAGAAGGCTAGACGGGAAGATAGATGGAAGGATGGACAGACAGGAAGGTAGACAGACAGAAAGACAGACAGACTGACTGACTAAAACAGTGGTAACGTGGGTGAGATAGATTGGTAGACTGAAGGATAGACAGAGGGGCAGCCAGACAACCAGCCAGCTAGCCAGAGCCAGAGCCAGCCAACCAGCCAGCCAGCCAGCCAGCCAGTGCCTCCCAGCCAGAGCCAGGGCAGCAAGAGCCAGCCAGCCAGCCAGTGCCTCCCAGCCAGAGCCAGCCAGCCAGCCAGAGCCAGCCAGCCAGCCAGAGCCAGGGCAGCAAGAGCCAGCCAGCCAGCCAGCCAGAGCCAGCCAGCCAGAGCCAGCCAGCCAGCCAGAGCCAGGGCAGCAAGAGCCAGCCAGCCAGCCAGCCAGCCAGCCAGAGCCAGCCAGCCAGAGCCAGCTAGCCAGCCAGAGCCAGCCAGCCAGAGCCAGCTAGCCAGCCAGAGCCAGCCAGCCAGAGCCAGCCAGCCAGAGCCAGGGCAGCAAGAGCCAGCCAGCCAGCCAGAGCCAGCTAGCCAGCCAGCCGGTCAGACGGTCACGTCATACCTGTACAGTTGCCTCCGGAGCGGTCCAGCTCATAGCCGTCGTTACAGATACAGCGGAACATGCCGGGGATGTTCTTACACGTGCCAAACACACAGATATTCTGGAAGGTGCACTCGTCAATATCTGCAGAGAATCAGCCAGAGACAAAACAATCAATACATTTACCTTTTTTATTATTAATGGAAATGATCTTCATGTATATATGCAGTTATTCATATTTTGTCTGTCCAAAGTACACAAGGTGTTGTACACACACATTGACCACTTTAATAACTGGATCACTAGTCACTTTAATAATGCCACTTTAATAATGTTCACATATCTTACATTACTCATCTCATACTGTATGTATATATTGTATTTTATACCATCTTTTGCATCTTGCCTATGCCTCTCGGTCATTGCTCATCCATATATTTATATATTTATATGTATATATTCTTATTCCATTCCTTTACTTAGATTTGTGTGTATTAGGTAGTTGTCGTGGAATTGTTAGATATTGCTTGTTAGATATTACTGCACTGTCGGAACTAGAAGCACAAGCATTTTGCTACACTCGCAATAACATCTGCTAACCATGTGTATGTGACCAGTACAATTTGATTTGAGGGTATACAGTATGTCATTGCACTCGTGTTCCAATGACTCTCTTAGGGGAAATGTACTATTGTACTGGTATTGTTATGTATTTGCCACAAACCTTCTTGTACAGGTTTGAATGAATAGAAACCTATATTGCATCAATAACGGCTCATCATTGCGGTGGCATAGGGTATTAGGGTGGTGCTCTACACGATACGTAGGGTTAATTCACCACTTGACACTGATCTGGGATCAGTTTAACATTTTCCCCACTAATGGTTAAGGTTATGATAGGGGGAGGGGAAGCTGATCCTAGATCTGTACCAAGCGGAAACTTCACCCCCAGAGCTGCTATACACTCTGTGAATGGACTGTGAGATAGATAGGGGCCAGAGACTCACCTTGGCAGGTGCGGCTGTCCGGGGCAGGGGTGAAGCCCATCTCACACTCACAGCGGTAACCCCCAGGGGTGTTGAGACACTGGCCGTTCTCACACAGATTCACGTTCTCTGCACACTCATCCTCGTCTGTCACCACATAGGGATCAAACAGGGGTTAACATAATATCTTCAAGACAATTCAGTGACGGGAGAAGGACATTTAATTGTTATATAGGCCAATGCCCATACATCCATGGTTGAGATGGGTTAGAGGGTTGGAGAGTTAGAGGGGTCAGAGGGTCAGAGGGTCAGAGGGTCAGAGGGTCAGAGGGTCAGAGAGTCAGAGAGTCAGAGAGTCAGAGGGTCAGAGAGTCAGAGGGTCAGAGAGTCAGAGAGTCAGAGGGTCAGAGAGTCAGAGGGTCAGAGAGTCAGAGGGTCAGAGAGTCAGAGGGTCAGAGAGTCAGAGGGTCAGAGAGTCAGAGAGTCAGAGGGTCAGAGGGTCAGAGGGTCAGAGAGTCAGAGAGTCAGAGGGTCAGAGAGTCAGAGTCAGAGTCAGAGGGTCAGAGAGTCAGAGAATCAGAGAGTCAGAGGGTCAGAGGGTCAGAGAGTCAGAGGGTCAGATAGTCAGAGGGTCAGAGAGTCAGAGGGTCAGAGGGTCAGAGAGTCAGAGAGTCAGAGAGTCAGAGGGTCAGAGGGTCAGAGGGTCAGAGGGTCAGAGAGTCAGAGAATCAGAGAGTCAGAGGGTCAGAGGGTCAGAGAGTCAGAGAGTCAGAGAGTCAGAGGGTCAGAGAGTCAGAGGGTCAGAGAGTCAGAGAGTCAGAGGGTCAGAGGGTCAGAGGGTCAGAGAGTCAGAGGGTCAGAGAGTCAGAGGGTCAGAGAGTCAGAGAGTCAGAGGGTCAGATAGTTAGAATGTGTTGATGATCCCTGGGTCAGAGGGTCTGAGGGTCAGAGGGTAAGAGGGTCACAACGTGTTGATGATCCCTGGGTCAGAGGGTCAGAGAGAGTTAAATCCACTTCAATCAGTATAGATGAAGGTGAGGCAAAAGATGTAAGTGCCTTTGAACGGGGTATGGTAGTAGATGACACAAACCGGGGTGCCTGGCAAGAACTGCAACGCTACTGGGTTTTTCACGCTCAACAGTTTCCCGTGTGTATCAAGAATGATCCACCACCCAAAGGACATCCAGTGAACTTGACACAACTATGGGAAGCACTGGCTTCAACATGGGACGCTTTTGACACCTTGTAGAGTCCATGCCTCAACGAAATAAGGCTGTTCTGAGGGCAAAAGGGGTGATGCAAGTCAATATTAAGAAGGTGTTCTTAATGTCCGGTATACTCAGTGAAGACCTGTGTTACCTGAACAGGTGAAGCCGTCTCCAGTGAAGCCCTCAGCGCAGGCGCAGCGGTAGGAGCCGGGTGTGTTCAGACACTTGGCGTTGGCACTGCAGTGGCTCGTCCCATTGGTGCACTCATCCATATCTAACACAACACACACACACACACACACACACACACACACACACACACACACACACACACACACACACACACACACACACACACACACACACACACACACACACACACACACACACACATGGGCTAGGGCTCTACCCAAGTTCAAATCGGTCCAATCAGAAAATGTCTAGCAATCATTTTCCGTATAGAAAGAGTATTCATTCTTATTTTGCTATATTTTCGTTACATGAGTTCAATCCCAGCTAATACAAATTCATTTCCAGAATGGATCAGAGCCTTGAGCAAGGCTCCTAACTGCACCACGGCTGACTGCACAACGGCTGACTGCACCACGGCTGACTGCACCACGGCTGACTGCACCACGGCTGACTGCACCATAGCTGACTGCATCATAGCTGACTGATCCATAGCTGACTGCATCATAGCTGACTGCACCATAGCTGACTGCACCATAGCTGACTGCACCATAGCTGACTGCACCATGGCTGACTGCACCATGGCTGACTGATACATGGCTGACTGCATCATAGCTGACTGATCCATAGCTGACTGCATCATAGCTGACTGCACCATAGCTGACTGCACCATAGCTGACTGCACCACGGCTGACTGCACCATGGCTGACTGCACCATGGCTGACTGCACCACGGCTGACTGATCCACGGCTGACTGATCCATGGCTGACTGCATCATAGCTGACTGATCCATAGCTGACTGCATCATAGCTGACTGCACCATAGCTGACTGCACCATAGCTGACTGCACCATAGCTGACTGCACCATGGCTGACTGCACCATGGCTGACTGCACCATGGCTGACTGATACATGGCTGACTGCACCACGGCTGACCGCACCACGGCTGACTGCACCACGGCTGACTGATCCATGGCTGGCTGCACCACGGCTGACTGCACCACGGCTAACTGCACCATGGCTGACTGATCCATAGCTGACTGCATCATAGCTGACTGCACCATAGCTGACTGCACCATAGCTGACTGCACCATAGCTGACTGCACCATGGCTGACTGCACCATGGCTGACTGCACCATGGCTGACTGATCCATAGCTGACTGCATCATAGCTGACTGCACCATAGCTGACTGCACCATAGCTGACTGCACCATAGCTGACTGCACCATGGCTGACTGCACCATGGCTGACTGCACCATGGCTGACTGATACATGGCTGACTGCACCACGGCTGACCGCACCACGGCTGACTGCACCACGGCTGACTGATCCATGGCTGGCTGCACCACGGCTGACTGCACCACGGCTAACTGCACCATGGCTGACTGCACCATGGCTGACTGATCCATAGCTGACTGCAACATAGCTGACTGCACCACGGCTAACTGCACCACGGCTGACTGCACCACGGCTGACTGATCCACGGCTGACTGATCCATGGCTGACTGATCCATAGCTGACTGCAACATAGCTGACTGCACCACGGCTAACTGCACCACGGCTAACTGCACCATGGCTGACTGCACCATGGCTGACTGATCCATGGCTGACTGATCCATAGCTGACTGCAACATAGCTGACTGCACCACGGCTGACTGCACCACGGCTGACTGCATCACGGCTGACTGCACCATGGCTGACTGCACCATGGCTGACTGATCCATAGCTGACTGCACCATGGCTAACTGCACCATGGCTGACTGCACCATGGCTGACTGCACCATGGCTGACTGCACCATGGCTGACTGATCCACAGCTGACTGATCCACAGCTGACTGCAACATAGCTGACTGCACCATAGCTGACTGCACCATAGCTGACTGATCCATAGCTGACTGCATCATAGCTGACTGCATCATAGCTGACTGCATCATAGCTGACTGATCCATAGCTGACTGCATCATAGCTGACTGCATCATAGCTGACTGCATCATAGCTGACTGTAACATAGCTGACTGCATCATAGCTGACTGCATTATAGCTGACTGCATCATAGCTGACTGCAACATAGCTGACTGCACCATAGCTGACTGCACCACGGCTGACTGCACCACGGCTGACTGCACCACGGCTGACTGCACCACGGCTGACTGCACCACGGCTGACTGATCCACGGCTGACCGCACCACGGCTAACTGCACCACGGCTGACTGCACCACGGCTGACTGCACCACGGCTGACTGCACCATGGCTGACTGATCCATGGCTGACTGATCCATAGCTGACTGATCCATAGCTGACTGCACCATAGCTGACTGCACCATAGCTGACTGCACCATAGCTGACTGCATCATAGCTGACTGCATCATAGCTGACTGTAACATAGCTGACTGCATCATAGCTGACTGTAACATAGCTGACTGCATCATAGCTGACTGCATCATAGCTGACTGTAACATAGCTGACTGCATCATAGCTGACTGCATCATAGCTGACTGCATCATAGCTGACTGCAACATAGCTGACTGCACCATGGCTGACTGCACCATGGCTGACTGCACCATGGCTGACTGCACCACGGCTGACTGCACCACGGCTGACTGCACCACGGCTGACTGATCCATGGCTGACTGCACCACGGCTGACTGCACCACGGCTAACTGCACCATGGCTGACTGCACCATAGCTGACTCCACCATGGCTGACTGATCCATGGCTGACTGATCCATAGCTGACTGCAACATGGCTGACTGCACCACGGCTGACTGCACCACGGCCGACTGCACCATGGCTGACTGATCCATGGCTGACTGATCGATAGCTGACTGCAACATAGCTGACTGCACCACGGCTAACTGCACCATGGCTGACTGCACCATGGCTGACTGCACCACGGCTGACTGCATCACGGCTGACTGCACCACGGCTGACTGCACCACGGCTGACTGATCCACAGCTGACTGATCCATAGCTGACTGCACCATAGCTGACTGCACCATAGCTGACTGATCCATAGCTGACTGCATCATAGCTGACTGCATCATAGCTGACTGCATCATAGCTGACTGCATCATAGCTGACTGCATCATAGCTGACTGCAACAAAGCTGACTGCACCACGGCTGACTGCACCACGGCTGACTGCACCACGGCTGACTGCACCACGGCTGACTGCACCACGGCTGACTGCACCACGGCTGACTGCACCACGGCTGACTGATCCACGGCTGATTGCACCACGGCTGACTGCAACATAGCTGACTGCATCATAGCTGACTGCACCACAGCTGACTGCACCATAGCTGACTGCATCATAGCTGACTGCACCATAGCTGACTGCACCACGGCCGACTGCACCACGGCTGACTGCACCACGGCTGACTGCACCATGGCTGACTGATCCATGGCTGACTGATCCATAGCTGACTGCAACATAGCTGACTGCACCATGGCTGACTGATCCATAGCTGACTGCAACATAGCCGACTGCACCACGGCCGACTGCACCACGGCCGACTGCACCACGGCTGACTGCACCATGGCTGACTGCACCATGGCTGACTGATCCATGGCTGACTGATCCATCGCTGACTGCACCACGGCTGACTGCACCACAGCTGACTGCACCACGGCTGACTGCACCACGGCTGACTGCACCACGGCTGACTGATCCACGGCTGACTGCACCATGGCTGACTGCACCATAGCTGACTGCACCATAGCTGACTGTAACATAGCTGGCTGTAACATAGCTGACTGCATCATAGCTGACTAACATAGCTGACTGTAACATAGCTGACTGTAACATAGCTGACTGCTGACTGCAACATAGCTGACTGTAACATAGCTGACTGTAACATAGCTGACTGTAACATAGCTGACTGCACCACAGCTGACTGCATCATAGCTGACTGCAACATAGCTGACTGCAACATAGCTGACTGCAACATAGCTGACTGCAACATAGCTGACTGCAACATAGCTGACTGCACCATAGCTGACTGCAACATAGCTGACTGTAACATAGCTGACTGCAACATAGCTGACTGCAACATAGCTGACTGTAACATAGCTGACTGCAACATAGCTGACTGCAACATAGCTGACTGCAACATAGCTGACTGCAACATAGCTGACTGCAACATAGCTGACTGCACCATAGCTGACTGCATCATAGCTGACTGCACCACAGCTGACTGTAACAAAGCTGACTGCACCATAGCTGACTGCACCATAGCTGACTGCACCATAGCTGACTGCACCATAGCTGACTGCACCATAGCTGACTGCACCATAGCTGACTGCACCATAGCTGACTGTAACATAGCTGACTGCACCACAGCTGACTGCAACATAGCTGACTGCATCATAGCTGACTGCACCACAGCTGACTGCACCATAGCTGACTGCACCACAGCTGACTGCACCATAGCTGACTGCATCATAGCTGACTGCATCATAGCTGACTGATCCATAGCTGACTGCATCATAGCTGACTGCACCACAGCTGACTGCAACATAGCTGACTGCAACATAGCTGACTGCATCATAGCTGACTGCATCATAGCTGACTGATCCATAGCTGACTGCAACATAGCTGACTGCACCATAGCTGACTGCACCATAGCTGACTGCATCATAGCTGACTGCATCATAGCTGACTGCAACATAGCTGACTGCACCATAGCTGACTGCAACATAGCTGACTGTAACATAGCTGACTGCAACATAGCTGACTGCAACATAGCTGACTGTAACATAGCTGACTGCAACATAGCTGACTGCAACATAGCTGACTGCAACATAGCTGACTGCAACATAGCTGACTGCAACATAGCTGACTGCACCATAGCTGACTGCACCATAGCTGACTGCATCATAGCTGACTGCACCACAGCTGACTGTAACAAAGCTGACTGCACCATAGCTGACTGCACCATAGCTGACTGCACCATAGCTGACTGCACCATAGCTGACTGCAACATAGCTGACCGCATCATAGCTGACTGCACCATAGCTGACTGATCCATAGCTGACTGCACCATAGCTGACTGCACCATAGCTGACTGCACCATAGCTGACTGTAACATAGCTGACTGCACCACAGCTGACTGCAACATAGCTGACTGCATCATAGCTGACTGCACCACAGCTGACTGCACCATAGCTGACTGCATCATAGCTGACTGCACCATAGCTGACTGCATCATAGCTGACTGCATCATAGCTGACTGATCCATAGCTGACTGCACCATAGCTGACTGCATCATAGCTGACTGATCCATAGCTGACTGCAACATAGCTGACTGCACCATAGCTGACTGCATCATAGCTGACTGCATCATAGCTGACTGCATCATAGCTGACTGCAACATAGCTGACTGCAACATAGCTGACTGCACCATAGCTGACTGCAACATAGCTGACTGCAACATAGCTGACTGCACCATAGCTGACTGCATCATAGCTGACTGCACCACAGCTGACTGTAACAAAGCTGACTGCACCATAGCTGACTGCACCATAGCTGACTGCACCATAGCTGACTGCACCATAGCTGACTGCAACATAGCTGACTGCATCATAGCTGACTGCACCATAGCTGACTGATCCATAGCTGACTGCACCATAGCTGACTGCACCATAGCTGACTGCACCATAGCTGACTGCACCATAGCTGACTGTAACATAGCTGACTGCACCACAGCTGACTGCAACATAGCTGACTGCATCATAGCTGACTGCACCACAGCTGACTGCACCATAGCTGACTGCATCATAGCTGACTGCACCATAGCTGACTGCATCATAGCTGACTGCATCATAGCTGACTGATCCATAGCTGACTGCACCATAGCTGACTGCATCATAGCTGACTGATCCATAGCTGACTGCAACATAGCTGACTGCACCATAGCTGACTGCATCATAGCTGACTGCATCATAGCTGACTGCATCATAGCTGACTGCAACATAGCTGACTGCAACATAGCTGACTGCACCATAGCTGACTGCACCATAGCTGACTGCAACATAGCTGACTGCAACATAGCTGACTGCACCATAGCTGACTGCACCATAGCTGATTGCATAATGTCTGATTGCATCATAGCTGTATGTGTGTGTAACGGGGAGTGGGGTAAAAGCAAAAAGTTATTTTCCTGCAATGAATATGATCAAGAAGTCTTCTGCTTATTAAAGGGGATTGAATCCTTGCACTCAACATGATTGTTGTGTTGATTGTTGTGTTCATCTGACCTTTGAACCCTATTTAAACCTCTTTTCTACCTGGATTCACAGTTCAAAAGGAATGCTGACTGTATGAACTAGCCAATCATTGTCTCACGTCAGATGGCGTCACTCCTACGAGACGCTCGTCCCTCAACCGATACGTTTTATAGGACGTAGAACCGATCTCTAAAAAATTATCTAGATTTTGCCCATCCGCCTAACATTAGCTCCTAATTCTGAAAATCACTCCGCTCTCGGTAGCTATGACGCACTGGTTGCTATGGCAAACCATGCTAGATCCGCTGAGCAAACCTGCTCCAGCTAGCAGCCTAGTGCTAGCAGCCTAGTGCTAGCAGCCTAGTGCTAGCAGCCTAGTGCTAGCAGCCTAGTGCTAGCAGCCTAGTGTAAGATGTTTGAAGGGCCATACAGTAGCTAGTTCGCCAGAAACCGACTGAATCCCTGTCAAGACTCTGATAAAGATCTGAACATACATTTGCAACCATTTTGTGTTTTGTGTTTTGCAGAGAAGTTGATTGATCATGATTTATTGTCCCCTAGATACAGTTCCTTCTTTGTCTAGTGTCTGAGCCAGTGGAAAGTCTATACATTGTGTGTGTATGGATTGAAGTGTATGGACTGAGCAGATGGAGGTTGGAGGCTGGGGGGGGCCTACCTATACAGTTGACTCCGTCGCCCACCCAGCCGACACGGCAGGAACAGCGGAAGTCCCCGGGGGTGTTGACACAGTTGGCGTTGACGTCACAGTTGTGAGCCCCGATCTCACACTCATCCATGTCTACACAGAAGGAGTGACATTCAGTATTTCCAATCTCACAGAAGCCAGATATATTTACTTTCATGAATTTCAATAATTCTATTGTTAATGTTGACAATCAGTACCAGTCAAAAGTTTGGACTCACCTACTAATTCAAGGGTTTTTCTTTGTTTCTAATATTTTCTACATTGTAGAATAATAGTGAAGACATCAAAACTATGAAATAACACATATGGAATCATGTAGTAACCAAAAAAGTGTTAAACAAATCAAAATATATTTGAGATTCTTTAAAATAGCCACCGTTTGCCTTGATGACAGCTTTGCACACTCTTAGCATTCTCTCAACCAGTCTAATTTCCATTAAGAACACCTGAACACCTGGCCCAAGCAATGTCTTAAAGTAATGATGGACTGTTGTTTCTCCTTGCTTATTTGAGCTGTTCTTGCCATAATATGGACTTGATCTTTTACCAAATATGGCTATCTTCTGTATACCATCCCTACCTTGTCACAACACAACTGATTGGCTCAAACGCATTAAGAAATTCCACAAATACATTTTTTACAAGGCACACCTGTTAATTGAAATGATTTCCAGGTGACTACCTCATGAAGCTGGTTGAGAGATGCCAAGAGTGGCTACTTTGAATAAATACTTTTTTGGTTACTACATGATTCCCTATGTGTTATTTCATAGTTTTGATGTCTTCAACTATTATTCTACAATGTAGAAAATAGTAAACATAAATAAAAACCCTTGAATGAGTAGGTGTGTCCAAACTTTTGACTGGTACTGTATATCTCACACTGCACATAGAAATACTGACTTTCATTAAAATACTTTACTGAATACAAGAATATTTACTTTCATGAGTTCCAACACTCTACATCTTCATTTTGGTACTAATATGTACCAAATACCCTGAAGGTTGGGGTGGCAGATAGCCTAGTTGTTAGAGTGTTGGACTAGTAACCGGAAAGTTGCTTGATCAAATCCCCGAGCTGGTAAAAATCTGTTGTTCTGTCCCTGAACAAGGCAGCTAACCCACTGTTCCTAGGCTGTCATTGAAAATAAGAAATTGTTCTTAACTGACTTGCCTAGTTAAATAAAAAATAAAGGTTATTCAACAAGCTATGGCTAAAGTTAATTGTGTAAAAACTTTCTATAAACAAACATAACTAGCTACCTTTCTTTGCCTGTTCGTTAACTACATACAGAGGCTAGCTGCTTGACGCTAGCTAACTAATCAAAATGTCTGTTTGCATTTATTGATTGACCTCAGCTTGAATACCACCATATAGCTAGCTATCTGCATTAGCCTAGGTTTGTTCTCAGCCCCTTCTTCTGACTGTCAGCCTGTTGCAGGCAGCAGCAGCTGTGTTGTCGCAGAGAAATCAAGTTGCTCGACCCGGTTAGATAGAACTCTGTGAGATTCGTCTGAAAAGATGTTAGCAAAAAGGTAGCACGTCGTTGGTTCTTAATAGACGGAGATGTGCACGCAAGGGCGATAAATTATACATTTAATAAAAACATTTTTTAAGTAGAATGGTCACTTAATGAACGCTGAAATCTCCAATGACCCTGTTAAAAATCCAGCATGTGGTTCTTGGTAACGGCCGGGACGGCTCATGACGAGAGGCGGGGAGTGTGTTGTGTACCTCCAATCAAGTTGATTTGCGAATGTTCATCAACAATGTTGCCCTATTGGCTTAGATATTGTGGCAGGGAGATTTGACTCTCTCTCACCTGTACATCCAGAAGTTCCCTTCTTGACTGAGTAGCCAGGCTGACAGTGGCAGATGAACGATCCCTTGGTGTTCTCGCACTCGCCGTGCATACAGATGTTGGAGTTCAGGTCACACTCATTCACATCTGGAGAGGGAGGAGAGGGGGAGGAAGAGGAAGAGGGAGGAGTAGGAGGGAGAGGAAGAGAGGGAGGAGAAGGAGGAGGAGGAAGAAAGGGAGGAGGAGGAAGAGAGGGAAGAGGAGGAGGAAGAGAGGGAGGAGGAGGAGGAGGAAGAAAGGGAAAAGGAGGAAGGAGGAAGAAGAGAGGGAGGAGGAAGAGGAGGAGGAGCAGGTGAGGAGGAGCAGGAGGAGGAGGAGGATGTAGTGAGGGAGGAGGAAGAGAGGGAGGAGGAGGAAGAGAGGGAGAGGCGGGAGGAAGGAGGAGGAAGAGAGGGAGGAGGAGGAAGAGAGGGAAGAGGAGGAGGAAAAGAGGGAGGAGGAAGAGAGGGACGAGGAGGAGGAGGAGGAAGAGAGGGAGGAGCAGGAGGAGGAGCAGGAGGAGAAGGAAGAGGTAGAGAGGGAGGAGAAGGAAGAGAGGGAGGAGTAGGAAGGAGGAAGAGAGGGAGGAGGAGGAGCGGGAGGAGGAGCAGGAGGAGGAGGGAGGAGGAGGTAGAGAGGGAGGAGGAGGAAGAGAGGGAGGAGCAGGAGGAGGAGCAGGAGGAGAAGGAAGAGAGGGAGGAGTAGGAAGGAGGAAGAGAGGGAGGAGGAGGATTGGGAGGAGGAGTCGGGAGGAGGAGCAGGAGGAGGAGCAGGAGGAGGAGGTAGAGAGGGAGGAGGAGGAAGAGAGGGAGGAGGAGGAAGAGAGGGAGGAGGAGGAGGAGGAAGAGAGGGAGGAGGAAGAGGAAGAGGAGGAGAGGGAGGAGGGGGAGGAGGAAGGGAGAAGGAAGGAGGAAGAGAGAGAGGAGGAGAAGGAGGAGTGGGAGAAGGAGCAGGAGGAGGAAAAGAGGGAGGAGGAGGAAGAGAGGGAGGAGAAAAATAGGGAGGAGGAGGAAGAGAGGGAGGAGGAGGAAGAGAGGGAGGAGTAGGAGGAGGAAGAGAGGGAGGAGTAGGAGGAGGAGGAGAGGGAGGAGGAGGAGGAGGAAGAGGAGTGGGAAGAGGAGCAGGAGGAGGAGGAGCGGGAGGAGGAAGAGAGGGAGGAGGAGGAAAAGAGGGAGGAGGAGGAAGAGAGGGAGGAGGAGGAAGAGGACGAGAGGGAGTAGTTATATATCTTATCCGGCACAGATCAAATTTCAGGTCTTGTGAACATTCTGTGCAACTTTCGGCGCACGTTTACTTGAGCAGTTATAGATTTAGACAGAAGCTACCGTGGCTATGTGAACATAATGTAGGCCTACCAGAGAGATTTATGACAAGACTACATTAACATGTGTGTGGCGTTCAATGTAAGCCTACATTCTTGACATGAACCTTTTTAGCCACACCATATGATCTGATATGTTTGTGTGTGTGTGCACAGGTGTGTTCCCGTGTTCACGTGCACACGTGTGTGTATGAGTGCAGACGTGTGTGTATCTGTGTTTGTGTGTGAGTGTGCTCCCGTGTCAACGTGTGTGTGTGTGCAGATGTGTGTGTGTGTGTGTGTGTGTGTGTGTGTGTGTGTGTGTGTGTGTGTGTGTGTGTGTGTGTAGATACCTATGCAGAGCCTCATGTTCAGGGCAGCCATAAAGCCGTCGTAGCACAGACAGTGGTACTCCCCTGGGATGTTAGTGCACTGTCCTCCATCACATATGTCAGGCTCCTGTTCACACTCATCCACATCTGGAGGGAGAGGGAGGGGGAGGGGGAAGAGAGGGAGAGGGAGGAGGGGGAAGAGAGGGAGAAAAACATGGGGGAGATGGCAGGGAAGAGTAAAAAAAGAAGGAGAAATGCAGAAAGTAGAGTGAGTTGGGGGAGAGAGAGAGAGTAAGAGAAAACGAGAATAGGACAGCAAGTGAGGGAGGGAGGGTAAAAAAGAGAAAGTTAGAGAGAGAGAGAGAGAGAGAGAGAGAGAGAGAGAGAGAGAGAGAGAGAGAGAGAGAGAGAGAGAGAAAAGAGCAAACGTTAGTAGAGTGCACTAGACAGAACAGCCGGTGAGCAGCTGAGTAGAAAGTGTGATTCAACTTCAGTCATCAGCATCTCTGACTGGCTGTCTGTCCGTATGACTGGTTGTCCGTCTGTATGTCTGACTGACTGGCTGTCTGTATGACTGTCTGTATGACCGGCTGTCTGGCTGATTGGCTGACTGTCTGACTGTCTGACTGTCTGTTTGACTGGCTGTCTGCCTGTCCGTCTGGCTGACTGTCCGTCTGTCTGACTGAAGTAAGAGTGATGGCTGCCCTGGACTCTGTGTACCTTTACACAATACCATCCAGGCAGTATAGGCTGGACTGGGGATACCAGAGTTAGGGGTTACATACAGTACAGTACAGGTGAATATATACTGTACACTGTGTACTGCGGGTGGTATCAATATTGCTTGTATGAATATATCATACAGAGAACTAGGATTATGGAAGTGGTGGGATTGCATTATGCCCTTATTTTGAAATGTTGGATTTAACAGTGGAGTCAGTTCCATTTCAACTTTACGAATGGAATTTGACAAATTAAGTAACCAGGTATTTTACTCACATACTGTATATAGTAACCAGATAGTATAGACTGTATATAGTAACCAGGTAGTACAGACTGTATAGAGTAACCAGGTAGTACAGACTGTATATAGTAACCAGGTAGTACAGACTGTATAGAGTAACCAGGTAGTACAGACTGTATATAGTAACCAGGTAGTACAGACTGTATATAGTAACCAGGTAGTACAGACTGTATAGAGTAACCAGGTAGTACAGACTGTATATAGTAACCAGGTAGTACAGACTGTATATAGTAACCAGGTAGTACAGACTGTATAGAGTAACCAGGTAGTACAGACTGTATATAGTAACCAGGTAGTACAGACTGTATATAGTAACCAGGTAGTACAGACTGTATAGAGTAACCAGGTAGTACAGACTGTATATAGTAACCAGGTAGTATAGACTGTTTAGAGTAACCAGGTAGTACAGACTGTATATAGTAACCAGGTAGTACAGACTGTATATAGTAACCAGGTAGTATAGACTGTATATAGTAACCAGGTAGTACAGACTGTATATAGTAACCAGGTAGTACAGTACTGTATATAGTAACCAGGTAGTACAGACTGTATATAGTAACCAGGTAGTACAGACTGTATATAGTAACCAGGTAGTACATACTGTATATAGTAACCAGGTATTATATACTGTATAGAGTACGGTCCCGTGTGGCTCAGTTGGTAGAGCATGGCGCTTGCAACGCCAGGGTTGTGGGTTCATTCCCCACGGGGGGACCAGGATGAATATGTATGAACTTTCCAATTTGTAAGTCGCTCTGGATAAGAGCGTCTGCTAAATGACTTAAATGTAAATGTAGAGTAACCAGGTAGTACAGACTGTATATAGTAACCAGGTAGTACAGACTGTATATAGTAACCAGGTAGTACAGACTGTATATAGTAACCAGGTAGTACAGACTGTATATAGTAACCAGGTAGTACAGACTGTATAGAGTAACCAGGTAGTACAGACTGTATATAGTAACCAAGTAGTACAGACTGTATAGAGTAACCAGGTATTACAGACTGTATATAGTAACCAGGTAGTACAGACTGTATAGAGTAACCAGGTATTACAGACTGTATAGAGTAACCAGGTATTACAGACTGTATAGAGTAACCAGGTATTACAGACTGTATAGAGTAACCAGGTATTACAGACTGTATAGAGTAACCAGGTAGTACAGACTGTATAGAGTAACCAGGTAGTACGGACTGTATAGAGTAACCAGGTAGTACAGACTGTATAGAGTAACCAGGTATTACAGACTGTATATAGTAACCAGGTATTACAGACTGTATAGAGTAACCAGGTATTACAGACTGTATAGAGTAACCAGGTAGTACAGACTGTATATAGTAACCAGGTATTACAGACTGTATAGAGTAACCAGGTATTACAGACTGTATATAGTAACCAGGTATTACAGACTGTATAGAGTAACCAGGTATTACAGACTGTATAGAGTAACCAGGTATTACAGACTGTATAGAGTAACCAGGTAGTACAGACTGTATAGAGTAACCAGGTAGTACAGACTGTATAGAGTAACCAGGTAGTACAGTACTGTTTAGAGTAGATTGAAAGGGTGTGTTTACCAGAGCAGCTTCTCTCGTCTGTCATCAGTGCATAGCCATTGTTGCAGCCACACGTATAACTCCCCTCTGAGTTGGTGCAGTGCAGGTCACAGCCGCCATTCTCAATGGTACACTCATCAATATCTGAAAAACACACAGTTGGTCTTAATGAATGAAAACGAAGGAAAACAGGTTAGGAACAACTAAGCAAACAGGTTAGGAACAACTAAGTAAACAGGTTAGGAACAACTAAGTAAACAGGTTAGGAACAACTAAGCAAACAGGTTAGGAACAACTAAGCAAACAGGTTAGGAACAACTAAGTAAACAGGTTAGGAACAACTAAGTAAACAGGTTAGGAACAACTAAGTAAACAGGTTAGGAACAACTAAGCAAACAGGTTAGGAACAACTAAGCAAACAGGTTAGGAACAACTAAGTAAACAGGTTAGGAACAACTAAGTAAACAGGTTAGGAACAACTAAGTAAACAGGTTAGGAACAACTAAGTAAACAGGTTAGGAACAACTTAGTAAACAGGTTAGGAACAACTAAGTAAACAGGTTAGGAACAACTAAGTAAACAGGTTAGGAACAACTAAGTAAACAGGTTAGGAACAACATATCTACCCTCTCACAGGTGTAATTGTTTAATGTGAATCATTACAAAATAAAAGTAATTTCCCACGGTGTAATGAGATAAATAGCTAGCATGTTATTGAATGTAATAAATAGCTAGCATGACATGTTAGCTAGCATGTTATTGAATGTAATAAATAGCTAGCATGACATGTTAGCTAGCATGTTATTCAATGTAATAAATAGCTAGCATGACATGTTAGCTAGCATGTTATTGGATGTAATAAATAGCTAGCATGACATGTTAGCTAGCATGTTATTGAATGTAATAGCTCTACGATTGATTTCTCAAGAGTACAAAATAAAAATTGAAATTCAGAACATGTAAGCCGGAGTAAATGGCACGTAGCATGACATCATATATAACATATGACTCATCTTTTATGTTGTAAGGTAGAGTTTAATGACCATACCTACGCAGCTCTGTCTGTCAGGAGTTGCTTGGTAACCAGAGTCACATGAGCAGTGGTAGGTACCGGCCACATTCACACACTGGCCGTTCCGACACAAGCTGACGCTCTGCTCGCACTCGTTGTAATCTGTGTGAGATAACAGTCGTGAAACACATGCTAAATGACTCAAAAAAAATGTAAATAAAGATATCGAAATAAACTCAGCAAAAAAAGAAACGTCCCTTTTCAGGACCCTGTCTATCAAAGATAATTCGTAAAAATCCGAATAACTTCACAGATCTTCATTGTAAAGGGTTTAAACACTGTTTTCCATGCTTGTTCAATAAACAATTAATGAACATGCACCTGTGGAATGGTCGTTAATTAAGACACTAACAGTTTACAGACGGTAGGCAATTAAGGTCACAGTTATGAAAACTTAGGACACTAAAGAGGCCTTTCTACTGACTCTGAAAAAGACCAACAGAAAGATGCCCAGGGTCCCTGCTCATCTGCGTGAACGTGCCTTAGGCATGCTGCAAGGAGGCATGAGGACTGCAGATGTGGCCAGGGCAATAAATTGCAATGTCCGTACTGTGAGACGCCTAAGACAGCGCTACAGGGAGACAGGACGGACAGCTGATCATCCTCGCAGTGGCAGACCACGTGTAACAACACCAGGATCGGTACATCCGAACATCCCACCTGCGGGACAGGTACAGGATGGCAACAACATCTGCCCGAGTTACACCAGGAACGCACAATCCCTCCATCAGTGCTCAGACTGTCCGCAATAGGCTGAGAGAGGCTGGACTGAGGGCTTGTAGGCCTGTTGTAAGGCAGGTCCTCACCAGACATCACCGGCCACAACGTCGCCTATGGGCACAAACCCACCGTCGCTGGACCAGACAGGACTGGCAAAAAGTGCTCTTCTCTGACGAGTCGCGGTTTTGTCTCACCAGGGGTGATGGTCAGATTTGTGTTTATCGCGTTACACCTAGGCCTGTACTCTGGAGCGGGATCGATTTGGAGGTGGAGGGTCCGTCTGGGGCGCTGTGTCACAGCATCATCGGACTGAGCTTGTTGTCATTGCAGGCAATCTCAACGCTGTGCGTTACAGGGAAGACATCCTCCTCCCTCATGTAGTACCCTTCCTGCAGGCTCATCCTGACATGACAATGCCACCAGCCATACTGCTCGTTCTGTGTGTGATTTCCTGCAAGACAGGAATGTCAGTGTTCTGCCATGGCCAGTGAAGAGCCCAGATCTCAACCCCTTTGAGCACGTCTGGGACCTTTTGGATCGGAGGGTGAGGGCTAGGGCCATTCCCCCCAGAAATGTCCGGGAAATTGCAGGTTCCTTGGTGGAAGAGTGGGGTAACATCTCACAGCAAGAACTGGCAAATCTGGTGCAGTCCATGAGGAGGAGATTCACTGCAGTACTTAATGCAGCTGGTGGCCACACCAGATACTGACTGTTACTTTTGATTTTGACCCCCCCCCTTTGTTCAGGGACACATTATTCAATTTCTGTTAGTCACATGTCTGTGGAACTTGTTCAGTTTATGTCTCAGTTGTTGAATCTTGTTATGTTCATACAAATATTTACACATGTTTCTTTTTTTGCTGAGTTTATATAGTGTCGATTTCCCACACACCGATTAAGCCTAATTCTGGGTTAAACAGTATGCTCAACGGAGAATCTTCATTGAAAGGGTTTACATTATATTGTATCAATATTTGTGTTAAGAAAAGGACCATTTGAGAAGATAAGAGAGTGAGCGGTGGGAAAAATGTCCGCTAACGTAAATGTCACAAAAGAAAAACAAGACATCAGGTGATAAGCCTTATGACCTAGCAATGCAATGACCTAGTAACACTGTACATAACCTACTCAGAAGGACTAGAGGTGAATAACAACATTTGATGAGGTCTTAAAGGGGAAATCTGGGATTCAAACAACAACAAAGTGGGAACCCCACCATTTTTGGGGGTAAAAAACTGATGAATGGGGCTCAAGAAATGTAACCACTCATAAATTCATAGTGGGAGCTATGGCGGCAAGGACCAACCATTCATTGTATCAAAATTACAGTTTTAACCATGTTTTGACGCTATACAGTGTTAATTTACAATTACATTGTTTACAAACAATGGAGTAAAAATATTTTATATTTTGGGTTCTGATGGGGTACGTCAGTTGAACTAAGCTCATTGGGCATTAATAAGTTATATCCTTCAAGAATCAATGGCTATATATAATTTAAGACCAGGCACCACAGGATAAAATTACACTTATTTATATAAGTATTTTCAAAAAGTAAAAATAAGAATGTCAAAAAGTTGATGTCAATTTATATATTTGTTAGTTTATCATACTACCGTCATCAAAATGTCATGAATTGTAAACCCTTTTAAATGGACATACATCCATAATTTCAAAGCTCACTACATTGAATCACACATCATTTTAAAACCCATTTTATAGATAATGTTACAAACTGGAGTCTGGACTATATGTAGTAACTTACTTTGAAGAGATGAGGATTGGGTTTAAATAGGTGTTTGGCGTTTGGTAGTCTAAATTCTGTCTTAGTCTTTAACTGCCATTTTCCAAAAGTCAGAATCTTCCCAATAGCCAACAAATTTTTCTCAGCCTCAGAAGCATTTGTTTTTACCAAAATGTGTGTGGCTATCCACAGATGTATTCTCCACTTATACATAGGGAATTGTTGATATTTTGTCAATTTCTTTTTCTAGATGACATTTTCTTCTGAAAAATGTGACAAAAACGCATTTTACGTACCTTTAGTATTCTACAAATTTACGCTGACTTCATCCTGTGTCCAGAAAAATGGATTTGCGTGATATCAAAAACCCTACATGTCTGTTGAGAAGAACCCTACACGTCTGTTGAGAAGAACCCTACACGTCTGTTGAGAAGAACCCTACACGTCTGTTGAGAAGAACCCTACACGTCTGTTGAGAAGAACCCTACACGTCTGTTGAGAAGAACCCTACACGTCTGTTGAGAAGAACCCTACACGTCTGTTGAGAAGAACCCTACACGTCTGTTGAGAAGAACCCTATATGTTATTAAGGAGAACCCTACACGTCTGTTGAGAAGAACCCTATATGTTATTGAGGAGAACCCTACATGTCTGTGGAGGAGAACCCTAGATGTTGTTGAGGAGAACCCCATATGTTATTAAGGAGAACCCTATATGTTATTAAGGAGAACCCTAGATGTTGTTGAGGAGAACCCTACACGTTGCCAGTGTGTGTCTAGGCGACCTGCCCCGCCCCTCCCAAACAGAGGCTACTCTACTGACAGTACCAGCTTGATTCAGAAGATAGGAAGAGACATTATTTAATTAGCTAGAGAAGAACGGATTACCTTTTTCAATGCTAGTTAAGGATACTATAGGCCTAATTATCACGTTTGACGTTGGCTTTATTAACTACAAAAAACTAAGATGTGTTTTTAATTCTGGTGCTGCTCTGCACACACAAGCTTTGTTAGCTAACTAGCTTCTCTGGTCCAACGTTAAGTCAACTCTGAAGTTCAAAGACATTCAAAGTTCCTCCATAGAAGCCGTACCTCTGTAGATATAACTCTGTGGGCCTAATTCAGATAATGCATGTCATAACAAGATATCCAACGCTTCAAGCCTCCTCCTCAACCCTCTCTCGCTCTCTCCCCAAGAGAAAAATGTCAGTCGCATCTTGCGCCATAGGCTACACTTGTCTGTCCATCACGCACGTAAAAAAACTAGCTTGTGTCACACCCTGATCTGTTTCACCTGTCTTTGTGCTTGTCTCCACCCCCCCCCCCCCTCCAGGTGTCACTCATCTTCCTCATTATCCCCTGTGTATTTATACCTGTGTTCTCTGTCTGTTGTCAGTTCGTCTTGTCTTGTCAGGTCTTACCAGGTTGTTTTTCTGTCTCCCTGCTTTCTCAACTTCTGTTTCCTAGTTTCGCCAGTTCTGACCATTCTGTTTGCCCTGACCCCAAGCCTGCCTGCCGTTCTGTACCTGCCTAACTCTGACCCTATTACGAACCTCTGCCTGTCCTGACCCCGAGCCTGCCTGCTGTTCGGTACCTTATTGACTCTGCCCTGGATTAGGGACCTCTGCCTGCCTTTGACCTGTCTTTTGCCTGCCCCCTGTTTGGGTCGATAAACATCTGTGACTCTAGCTGTCTGCATCTGGGTCTTATCCTGAGTTCTGATAGCTTGCCTGCTCTGTCCTCACTGATTGGTGAAGAAGTTCAATGAGGTAAATGTAAAAAGCAGTTAAAGGAACCGGTCATTTTTGGGGATTCTGAACCTTATTTTGCTGGTCGCAACAGTGTAACAGAACAAAAACAAATGTGCTTCTGTTCAGAACGAAACGATTGGAAAATAATTTTGGTTCCAAACACTGATTATAACCCTGCATGTCTAATGAGAAGAACCCTGCATGTATAATGAGAAGAACCCTGCATGTCTAATGAGAAGAACCCTGCATGTCTAATGAGAAGAACCCTGCATGTCTAATGAGAAGAACCCTGTATGTCTAAAGAGAAGAACCCTGCATGTATAATGAGAAGAACCCTGCATGTCTAATGAGAAGAACCCTACATGTCTAAAGAGAAGAACCCTGCATGTCTAATGAGAAGAACCCTGCATGTATAATGAGAAGAACCCTGCATGTCTAATGAGAAGAACCCTACATGTCTAATGAGAAGAACCCTGCATGTCTGTTGAGAAGAACCCTGCATGTCTAATGAGAAGAACCCTACATGTCTAATGAGAAGAACCCTACATGTTGTTGAGAAGAACCCTACATGTCTAATGAGAAGAACCCTACATGTCTAATGAGAAGAACCCTGCATGTCTAATGAGAAGAACCCTGCATGTCTAATGAGAAGAACCCTGCATGTCTAATGAGAAGAACCCTGCATGTCTAATGAGAAGAACCCTGCATGTCTAATGAGAAGAACCCTACATGTCTAATGAGAAGAACCCTACATGTCTGTTGAGAAGAACCCTGCATGTCTAATGAGAAGAACCCTGCATGTCTAATGAGAAGAACCCTGCACGCCTGTTGAAGAACCCTACATGTCTAATGAGAAGAACCCTACATGTTGTTGAGAAGAACCCTACATGTCTAATGAGAAGAACCCTGCATGTTGTTGAGAAGAACCCTACATGTCTAATGAGAAGAACCCTACATGTTGTTGAGAAGAACCCTACATGTCTAATGAGAAGAACCCTACATGTTGTTGAGAAGAACCCTACATGTCTAATGAGAAGAACCCTGCATGTTGTTGAGAAGAACCCTGCATGTCTAATGAGAAGAACCCTACATGTCTAATGAGAAGAACCCTGCATGTTGTTGAGAAGAACCCTGCATGTCTAATGAGAAGAACCCTGCATGTTGTTGAGAAGAACCCTACATGTCTAATGAGAAGAACCCTGCATGTCTAATGAGAAGAACCCTGCATGTATAATGAGAAGAATCCTACATGTCTAATGAGAAGAACCCTACATGTCTAATGAGAAGAACCCTACATGTCTGTTGAGAAGAACCCTACATGTCTGTTGAGAAGAACCCTGCATGTCTAATGAGAAGAACCCTGCATGTCTAATGAGAAGAATCCTACATGTCTAATGAGAAGAACCCTGCATGTCTAATGAGAAGACTCCTACATGTCTAATGAGAAGAACCCTACATGTCTAATGAGAAGAACCCTGCATGTATAATGAGAAGAACCCTGCATGTCTAATGAGAAGAATCCTACATGTCTAATGAGAAGAATCCTACATGTCTAATGAGAAGAACCCTGCATGTATAATGAGAAGAATCCTACATGTCTAATGAGAAGAACCCTACATGTCTAATGAGAAGAACCCTACATGTCTGTTGAGAAGAACCCTGCATGTCTAATGAGAAGAACCCTACATGTCTAATGAGAAGAACCCTACATGTCTGTTGAGAAGAACCCTACATGTCTGTTGAGAAGAACCCTACATGTTGTTAAAAACCCGATGTTGTTGAGTATTTTGTCATGATGTTTATGATATAGACTGGGATTTGGCACATTATTGTAAAGTAACAAACATTAGTTAAAATGTTCAGTAACTGTTGTGTGTTCATTTGGTCAGTCTATTTTTTTGCTCAGTATTTGTTACACGTTCAGTATTTGTAAGTATTTGCTTACTCACCCTCGCACACTGCCCCGTCCGCAGTGAGCTGGTGTCCCTGGGGGCAAACACACTCGTAGCTGCCCTCTGTGTTCTCACAAGAACCCCCACGACACAGGGACGGGTCCCGCTCACACTCGTCTATGTCTGAGAGAACATACACACAACAGGTAATTCAGTATTAGTAACACACGGGATGACAGAGAAACTCCCTAACATGTCACCAACACTTATTATTCAAAAAAAATAAAAAAAACATTGTACACATTGCCTGTGTGGTCCAGTGGTTAGTGCCACGGACCCCGGTACCATATATGCCAGAGTCGGTTCGAAACCGGTTCACTGACTCAATCCCCTCCTAATCCTCTCTACTGTCCTATCGGTTCAATAAAAATATGAAAGGAATGGGACTGCCCCATTCCTTTCAAATTGATAAAGTATATATAGTATATATATATATATATATATCCACAGTTCTGGGCCCCCCCAAAAAAGTGACTTTGCCTTGACGATGCAAATGTTTTTACTGCGCTGCAGATGTTAACTTTTTACCATCTACATATGCTTTAGTAGTATTACACATGCCTAGAAGCAGTCTATGGACAAGGTAATACAGCATTCTATGCTTTGGTTTTGTTTACCTGACCACTGTCTCCAAATGCTCACTTTTTAGATTTTTTTGTTGTTGTCGAAGAACGTGAATAGATGGTATTTTTGTTGTGTTTCAGGTGATTCCATACTGAGTAAACAGGAAGCAGAGATAGAGAGACACTACTGTGCTCCACACTCTCATGCTGCGAGTGGATTATCCCACCACGTTCTCTCGAGTACGTTCTCGTGAAGACTAGTATGGAGAATGCATTAAACAATACATTTATGAAGCACTCACACTCCCCTTACTGTATTACGTCACGCTTCACCTCCCCGTTTACTGAACTTTCTTCCAGCCAGGACAATGGACACAATAGACAAAACAAGATATACACAAAGCAAACGTTTCACTTTATAATTATCAGCTAGATATGTGAATCGCAATAATCTAGCTAGCCAGCTAGTTAAACAGGAAAAAATGACCTAAAACAAATATTATGCAAGGTAGATGTACATTCTGCGTGGGTAGCTACCAATTCTTTGTGGCTAACTAGCCAGTTAACCCTATTGACTTACTATGGACTTACCAATTCACTGAACCGTCTTCCAACCAGGACAACAATGGCAATAGAGACGAAACAAGATATACACAGAGCAAATGTTTTACTTCATAACTATCAGCTAGCTTTATGTGAATCGTACTAATGTATTTAACCAGATAGCTAGCTAACGTGGGTAGCTAGCTAACAATTATTTGTGGCTATTTGGCTAGCTAACAGTACCTTTTTTGTTGCTAAAAGTACTAGTAGCTAATCAGTTAGCCATATTGACTTATGGGCTTGCGATCTATGGTACATAGGCAGGTAAACATGCCAAAATTAACACAGCATGTATTTATTAACGTATCAAGATAAAATATTGTAGTCAGGCAACATATGACATGTGAATAGGCCTCATTTCATTCCAAAGTTGTAGTGTTTCTCAAAATGCATTCTACGGTGCCCCCGAACACGCAAAATAGAGCATGGGAAGGATGCAGTATGAGTCCAAAGCAAAGTATGCGAAACGGAGCACGGAGAGCACTTCTGAAATGCATACTCAGTTTGTACATATTTTGAAGCATGCATCGATGCAAACTTCAACGGAAAGGATGCAAAGAAATATGACGGCATTTTTATGCCGCTTTTGTAGCAGTGGCTTCTTCCTTGCTGAGCGGCCATTCAGGTTATGTCAATATAGGACTCATTTTATTGTGGATATAGATACTTTTGTACCTGTTTCCTCCAGCATCTTCACAAGGTCCTTTGCTGTTGTTCTGGGATTGATTTGCACTTTTCGCACCAAAGTACGTTAATCTCTAGGAGACAGAATGCGTCTCCTTCCTGAGCGGGATGACGGCTGCGTGGTCCCATGGTGTTTATACTTGTGTACTATTGTTTGTACAGATGAACGTGGTACTTTCAGCCGTTTGGGAATTGCTCCCAAGGATGAACCAGACTTGTGGAGGTCTACAATTTATTTTCTGAGGTCTTGGCTGATTTCTTTTGATTTTCCCATGATGTCAAGCAAAGAGGCACTGAGTTTGAAGGTAGGCCTTGAAATACATCCACAGGTACACCTCCAATTGACTCAAATTATGTCAATTAGCCTATCAGAAGCTTCTCAAGCTATGACATATATTTCTGGAATTTTCCAAGCTGTTTAAAGGCACGGTCAACTTAGTTTATGTAAACTTCTGACCCACTGGAATTGTTACACAGTGAATTATAAGTGAAATAATCTGTCTGTAAACTGTTGGAAAAAGGACTTGTCATGCACAAAGTACATGTCCTAACCGACTTGACAAAACTATAGTTTGTTAACAAGAAATTTGTGGAGTGGTTGAAAAACGAGTTTTAATGACTCCAACATAAGTGTATGTAAACTTCCGACTTCAACTGTATCTGAATGATTGTTGTCTATCAACAATGACAAGCCAGTGGGGTCTGACAACTTGGATGGAAAATTAGCGGACGATATTGCTACATCTTCAGTTTAAGCCTACTAGAAAATGTTCCCTCAGGCCTGGAGGAAAACAAAAGTCATTCCGCTACCTAATAATAGATGTCAATTCTTTATGGGTAGCTAGTTAACAATTCTTCGTGGCTATCTGGCTAGCTAATAGTAGTAGCTAGTCAGTTAGCCCTATTGACTTATTATTTGTATTTGTATTTATTAAGGATCCCTATTAACTGTTGCCAAGGCTGGTCAAACACATTTTTTTTCCAAAAGTTTACTAATGGCTGGTAACAGGCTGATTGGTTGGCTATTTCAGCCAGTAAAGGGGGCTTTACTATTATTAGGTCCTTTTTGCTTGTTAAACTTTCTGGTTAGCTACAGTACATTATTACGATTCACATATGTATTTATTTAACCTTTATTTAACTAGGCAAGTCAGTTAAGAACAAATTCTTATTTACAATGGCGGCCTACCCCGGCCAAACCCGGACGACGCTGTGCGTCACCCTATGGGACTCCCAATCACGGCCGGATGTGATACAGCCTGAATTCGAACCAGGGACTGTAGTAGGGACATAAAGCTAGCTGATAGTTATGAAGTAAAACGTTTGCTTTGTGTATATCTTCTTTCGTCTCTATTGCTATTGTCCTGGCTGGAAGACGGTTCACTAACAAGAACGTACTCAAGAGAAATTCGTCGGAGAATGCACTTGGAGCATGAGAGTGTAGAGCACGTCAGAATGCATATTGAGAAACACCCAGAGTCAGCTCAAATAATAGCCGCCATTGATTTCAAGAAATGTTTCATCATTTTTTATGAGGTTGCGTCATATTTCTTTGCATACTTTCCGTTGGAAGCTTGCTTCAAAATATGTATAAAGAAGTGCCCCCCGTGCTCCGTTTCTTAATTTGGACTCATGCTTTGATTTGGACTCATACTCCAACCCTCCCGTGCTCCAATTTGCGTGGCTCAGGGCATGGTAGTAGGAATTTTGAGAAACACCCAGAGAGATACTGTAGTGAGAGGAAGAGAGAGAGAGAGAGAGAGAGAGAGAGAGAGAGAGAGAGAGAGAGAGAGAGAGAGAGAGAGAGAGAGAGAGAGAGAGAGAGAGAGAGAGAGAGAGAGACTGTGGAGAGACGAAGAGAGAGAGATACTGTAGTGAGAGGAAGAGAGAGAGAGAGAGACTGTGGAGAGACGAAGAGAGAGAGATACTGTAGTGAGAGGAAGACAGAGAGAGAGAGAGACTGTGGAGAGACGAAGAGAGAGAGATACTGTAGAGAGAGAGAGAGAGAGAGAGCCTTCTACGCCATCAAAAGGAACATAAAACTCGACATCCCAATTAGGATCTGGCTAAAAATACTTGAAACAGTTATAGAACCCATTGCCATTTATGGTTGTGAGGTCTGGGATCTGCTCACCAACCAATAATTCACAAAATGGAACAAACACCAAATTGAGACGACGCATGCAGAACTCTGCAAAAACATCCTCAGTGTACAACGTAAAACACCAAATAATGCATGCAGAAAAGAATTAGGCCGATACCCACTAATTATCAAAATCCAGAAAAGAGCTGTTAAATTCTACAAGCACCTAAAAGGAAGCAATTTTCAAATCTTCCTTAACAAAGCTACCGCCTGCAGAGAGATTAACCTAGAGAAGAGTCCCCTAAGCAAACTGGTCCTGGGGCTCTGTTCACAAACACAAACAGGCCCAACAGAGCCCCAAGACAGCAACACAATTAGACCCAATCAAGTCATGACAACACACAGTGGAAATATATATATTTTTAAACAGAGCAAACTAGAATGATATTTGGCCCTAAACAGAGAGTACACAATGGCAGAAAACCTGACCAATGTGACTGACACAAAATTAAGGAAAGCTTTGACTATGTATAGACTCAGTGAGCATAGCCTTGCTATTGAGAGAGGCCGTCGTAGGCAGACCTGGCTCTCAAGAGAAGACAGGCTATGTGCACACTGCCCACAAAATGAGGTGGAAACTGAGCTGCACTTTCTAACCTCATGCAAAATGTATGACCATATTAGAGACACATACTTCCCTCTTATTACACAGACCAACAACAAATTCGAATTTTGATAAACTCCCATATCTACTGGGTGAAATACCACAGTGTGCATCACAGCAGCAAGATTTGTGACCTGTTGCCACAAGAAAAGGGCAACCAGTGAAGAACAAACACCATTCTAAATACAACCCATATTTTTATTACAATTTTTATTTATCCTTTATTTAACTAGGCAAGTCAGTTAAGAACAAATTCTTATTTACAATGACGGCCTACCCCGGTCAAACCCGGACGACGCTGGGCCAATTGTGCACCGCCCTATGGGACTCCCAATCATAGCCGGAGGTGATACAGCCTGGGTTCAAACCAGGGACTGTAGTGACGCCTCTTGCGCTGAGATGCAGTGCCTTAGACTGCTGCGCCACTCGGACGGTTTATTCAATTTCCTTTTTGTACTTTAACTATTTGCACATCGTTATAACATAGCCATAATATGATCATTTGAAATGTCTCAATTCCTTTGAAACTTTTGTGAGTGTAATGTTTATTGTTCATTTTTTATTGTTTATTTTACTTTTGTTTATTATCTATTTGACTTGCTTTAGCAATGTAAACATGTTTCCCATGCCAATAAATCCCTTTGAATTAAATTGAATTGAGAGAGAGACTGTAAAGAGGGAAGAGAGAGGAAGAGAGAGAGATGAGATACTGTAGAGAGAGGAAGAGAGGGATACTGTAGAGAGAGGAAGAGAGAGAGCGAGAGAGAGACAGAAAGATACTGTGGAGAGGGAGAGAGAGAGCGAGAGAGAGAGAGATACTGTAGAGTGAGGAAGAGAGATAAAGAGAAAGAGACAGAGAGAGACAGAGAGACAGAGAGAGAGAGAGAGAGAGAGGTTGGACTCACCCATGCAGTTCTTCATCATCATGAAGCCACTCTCATAGCCCCCGGAGCACTCACACTCAAAACTACCCGGAGTGTTGACACAGACCCCTTGGCCACACAGGTCCGGAGAGATACGACACTCATCTATGTCTGAACACACACACAGAGGACAGCAGAACAGATGTTATATTGATATTGATATTTGTACTGCACTGTTGAGGGAGCTTGCAAGTAAGCATTTCCCCGCATTGTTTATACCTGCTGTAAACTGTGTACACGACAAATAAACTTTGAGAATATATGTTAGTTAATTTTGCTAAATAAATATTCTCATTCGATGACAAATTATACCGTTTTGTTTAATTTTGTGACAGGTATTTTAAGGTTTTTATGTTTTGTTAGTGCATTACGCAAACACACTTCAGTTTGGTGGGCTGTGTTAACTGTTTTTGCAAAAGTGATCCCTATTTTGAGAAATGTTGACGCAACCAGAAACAAACTGTATTAACAGATTAATTTCTATCCATAATAACGGGACACACATAATGTGGTCATTGTCTCACCTGTACAGTTGCGCTCTTCCGTGTCGAGGGAAAATCCTCCGGCGCAGTGGCACCTGAAACTGCCTATGGTGTTGCGACACTTGCCATGGACACACATGCTGGGGAACACCTTACACTCATTGATGTCTGTCAAAGAGAGACACGTCCACAAAATGATCCGATTTCTATTATAACAAAGACACATATTAATCACTGCCTAGACTTACTTCCTACTACCAGATGCATATTAATCACTACCTAGTCCTACTTCCTATAACAGATGCATATTAATCACTACCTAGTCTTACTTCCTATACTTACTTCCTATCATTACTTCCTGTTATCTGTTTGCTAAATTATGTAATATTGAGGAGTGACACTAACTACCTGGATTTCTGGGAAAACCTGGGAATTTTGGGAAACAACCAATATATTGCAACCCTACTCCCTCACCTTTATAGAAGGGCCTTCCGGTGAGGACGTCTCCTCGGTTGGCGAAGCCTGGGCCTCGGGGGCAGAGGGCATCATACTCGGAAGTGCCAGGCAGGGGGCACGCCTCGCACTCCTTTCCCCAGGCGGCGCCCATCGTGCAGCAACAGGCGTCCATGCGGAAACGGCCGGGCACGGGCTTGGCACACGAGTCCTCTTCCCACGTCAGGTAACAGTGCTCAGACCGCACGTCTGTCAGATACAGTAAAGTTTACGTTTATAGTTCATCCATAGCAGTCAATACATACAAAAATAAATCCATGGGATCCTAACAAGATAACACTTTACATGAAGGTAAACACTTTACATGAAGGTAAACACTTTACATTAAGGTAAACACTTTACAATAAGGTAAACACTTTACATTAAGGTAACACTTTACATTAAAGAATCCTTTACATTAAAGAATCCTTTACATTAAGGTACCCTTTACATTAAGGGATCCTTTACATTAAGGTACCCTTTACTGTCACGTTCCTGACCTGTTTTCTGTTTAGTTTTGTGTGTTAGTTGGTCAGGACGTGAGTTTGGGTGGGCATTCTATGTTGTCTGTTTCTATGTTGGTTTAGGGTTGCCTGGTATGGCTCTCAATTGGAGGCAGGTGTTTGGCGTTCCTCTAATTGAGAGTCATATTTAGGTAGGCTGTTCACAAGGTTTGTTTGTGGGTGGTTGTCTCCTGTGTCAGTGTTTGTCGCACCATACGGGACTGTTCGGTTTGTGTTGTACATCGTCATTTTATGTGTAGGCTATTTTCCCTGTTCGTGCGTTCTCGTGTTTAATGTAAGTTCGTCGTTCAGGTCTGTCTACTCCGTTTGTTGTTTTGTTAGTTTATAGTGAAGTTCGTGTTTTCGTCTTGTCTTTAATAAATATTATGTGTTCACAACCCGCTGCGCCTTGGTTCGATCACTACTCCTCCTCTTCTTATGAAGAGAGAGAGGAACGCCGTTACAGAACCACCCACCAATCCAGAGCCAAGCAGCGTAATTTGGAGCAACGGGCAAGTATACAGGACTTGTGGAGTTGGGAGCAAATATTTAACGGAGAAGGACCATGGGCTAAAGTAAATCACTGTCCATGGGAACAGCTGGAGGCAGCTCGGAGAGCGGAGGAAAATAGAGAGAGGAACCGGCGTTATGAGGGGACGCGTCTTGCACGGAAGCCCGAAAAGCCCGTGAGTAACTCCCAAAAATTTCTTGGGGGGGGGCTAAGGGGTATGGGGCGAAGGGCAGGTAGGAGACCTGCGCCCACTTCCCAGGCTAACCGTGGAGAGCGGGAGTACGGGCAGACACCGTGTTACGCAGTAGAGCGCACGGTGTCTCCTGTACGTGTGCATAGCCCGGTGCAGGTTATTCCACCTCCCCGCACTGGTCGGGCGACCGGGAGCATTCAACCAGGTAAGGTTGGGCAGGCTCAATGCTCAAGAGAGCCAGTACGCCTGCACGGTCCGGTATTTCCGGCGCCACCTCCCCGCCCCAGCCTAGTACCTACAGTGCCTACACTACGCACTAGGCTACCAGTGCGTTTCCAGAGCCCTGTTCCTCCTCCACGCACTCTCCCTATAGTGCGTGTATCCAGTTCGGTGCCTCCAGTTCCGGCCCCACGCACTAAGCCACCTGTGCGTCTCCTAAGTCCTGTACACACTGTCACTTCTCCCCGTACTAGTCCTGAGGTGCGTGCCCTCAGCCCGGTGCCACCAGTGCCGGTACCACGCACCAGGTATAGAGTACGCTTTGAGAGTCCAGTGTGCCCTGTCCCTGCTCCCCGCACTAGTATGAAGGTGCGTGTCCTTAGCCCGGTGCCTCCAGTTCCGGCACCACGCACCAGGTCTACAGTGCGCCTTATCCGGCCAGAGCCATCCGTCTACCCAGCGCCATCTGAGCCATCCGTCTCCCCAGCGCCATCTGAGCCATCCGTCTACCCAGCGCCATCTGAGCCATCCGTCTACCCAGCGCCATCTGAGCCATCCGTCTCCCCAGCGCCATCTGAGCCATCCGTCTCCCCAGCGCCGTCTGAGCCGCCCGTCTGCAATGAGCCTGCAAAGCCGCCCGTCTGCCATGAGCCTGCAAAGCCGCCCGTCTGCCATGAGCCTACAGAGCCGTCCGCCAGACAGGAGCCGCTAGAGCCGCCCGCCAGACAGGAGCCGCTAGAGCCGTCCGTCAGACAGGGTCTGCCAGAGCCGCCAACCAGACAGGATCTGCCAGAGCCGCCAACCAGACAGGATCTGCCAGAGCCGCCAGCCAGACAGGATCTGCCAGAGCCGCCAGCCAGACAGGATCTGCCAGAGCCGTCAGCGAGCCATGAGCAGCCAGAGCCGTCAGAGAGCCATGAGCAGCCAGAGCCGTCAGAGAGCCATGAGCAGCCAGAGCCGTCAGAGAGCCATGAGCGTCCAGAGCCGTCAGCCTGCCATGAGCGTCCAGAGCCGTCAGCCTGCCATGAGCGTCCAGAGCCGTCAGCCTGCCATGAGCGTCCAGAGCCGTCAGCCTGCCATGAGCGTCCAGAGCCGTCAGCCTGCCATGAGCGTCCAGAGCCGTCAGCCTGCCATGAGCGTCCAGAGCCGTCAGCTAGCCATGAGCGGCCAGAGCCGTCAGAGAGCCATGAGCGGCCAGAGCCGTCAGAGAGCCATGAGCGGCCAGAGCCGTCAGAGAGCCATGAGCGGCCAGAGCCGTCAGAGAGCCATGAGCGGCCAGAGCCGTCAGCCAGCCATGAGCGGCCAGAGCCGTCAGCCAGCCATGAGCGTCCAGAGCCGTCAGCCTGCCATGAGCGTCCAGAGCCGTCAGCCTGCCATGAGCGTCCAGAGCCGTCAGCCTGCCATGAGCGTCCAGAGCCGTCAGCCTGCCATGAGCGTCCAGAGCCGTCAGCCTGCCATGAGCGTCCAGAGCCGTCAGCCTGCCATGAGCGTCCAGAGCCGTCAGCCTGCCATGAGCGTCCAGAGCCGTCAGTCAGCCATGAGCTGTCCCTCAGCCAGAAGCGGCTAGTAATTCAGAACTGCCCCTCAGTCCAGAGCTGTCTCTCTGTCCGGAGCTGCCCTTCAGTCCGGAGTTGCCCCTCTATCCTGAGCTACCTCTTTATCCTGAGCTACCTCTCTCTCCTAAGCTATCCCTCTGTCCTGAGCTATCCCTATGTCCTGAGCTACCTTGTCCCAGAGCTGTCCTTGATTCTGGTGTTGCCCCTAAATTTAGGTGGGGTTATTTGGAGGGTGGTCATTGTGGGGAGGATACGGAAGCGGGGATTGATTATGGTGGGGTGGGAACCACGCCCGGAGCCTAAGCCACCACCGTGGTCAGATGCCCACCCAGACCCTCCCCTGGACTTTTTGGTGATGCGTTCGGAGTACGCATCTTGAGGGGGGGGTTATGTCACGTTCCTGACCTGTTTTCTGTTTAGTTTTGTGTGTTAGTTGGTCAGGACGTGAGTTTGGGTGGGCATTCTATGTTGTCTGTTTCTATGTTGGTTTAGGGTTGCCTGGTATGGCTCTCAATTGGAGGCAGGTGTTTGGCGTTCCTCTAATTGAGAGTCATATTTAGGTAGGCTGTTCACAAGGTTTGTTTGTGGGTGGTTGTCTCCTGTGTCAGTGTTTGTCGCACCATACGGGACTGTTCGGTTTGTGTTGTACATCGTCATTTTATGTGTAGGCTATTTTCCCTGTTCGTGCGTTCTCGTGTTTAATGTAAGTTCGTCGTTCAGGTCTGTCTACTCCGTTTGTTGTTTTGTTAGTTTATA
This sequence comes from Salvelinus alpinus, assembly GCF_045679555.1. Classification (NCBI taxonomy): domain Eukaryota; kingdom Metazoa; phylum Chordata; class Actinopteri; order Salmoniformes; family Salmonidae; genus Salvelinus; species Salvelinus alpinus. Next base: position 44,136,218 of record NC_092103.1, on the reverse strand, counting down.
GTGAAGTTCGTGTTTTCGTCTTGTCTTTAATAAATATTATGTGTTCACAACCCGCTGCGCCTTGGTTCCCTCAATACTCCTCCTTTTCGGTTGAAGAGGAGGAGGACCACCGTTACATTTACATTAAAGAATCCTTTACATTAAGGTAACACTTTACATTAAGGTACACTTTACATTAAGGAATCCTTTACATTAAGGTAACACTTTACATTAAGGTACACTTTACATTAAGGAATCCTTTAATGTCATGGCCGTCGTAGGGAGGAGACCAAGGTGCAGCGTGGTATGCATACATTCTCTATATTTTAAGAATGAACACTGAACAAAACTAACAAAACGAACCGTGACGCTATACAAAGAGTGCTGAACAGGCAACTACACATAGACAAGAACCCACAAAACCAAAAGGGAAAATGGCAACCTAAATATGATCCCCAATCAGAAACAACGATAAACAGCTGCCTCTGATTGGGAACCAATTCAGGCCACAATAGACTTACATATACCTAGACCTACAAAACCCCTAGATATACAAAACCCTAGACAAGAAAAAAAGCATACCCACCCTTGTCACACCCTGACCTAACCAAAATAATAAAGAAAACTTAGATAACTAAGGTCAGGGCGTGACATTTACATTAAGGAATCCTTTACATTAAGGTACCCTTTACATTAAGGTAACACTTTACATTAAGGAATCCTTTACATTAAGGTAACACTTTACATTAAGGTAACACTTCACATTAAGGAATCCTTTACATTAAGGTAACACTTTACATTAAGGAATCCTTTACATTAAGGTAACACTTTACATTAAGGAATCCTTTACATTAAGGAATCCTTTACATTAAGGTAACACTTTACATTAAGGAATCCTTTACATTAAGGAATCCTTTACATTAAGGTACCCTTTACATTAAGGAATCATTTACATTAAGGTACCCTTTACATTAAGGTACCCTTTACATTAAGGTAACACCTTACATTAAGGAATCCTTTACATTAAGGAATCCTTTACATTAAGGAATCCTTTACATTAAGGTAACACTTTGCATTAAGGAATCCTTTACATTAAGGAATCCTTTACATTAAGGTAACACTTTACATTAAGGAATCCTTTACATTAAGGTAACACTTTACATTAAGGAATCCTTTACATTAAGGTAACACTTTACATTAAGGAATATTTTACATTAAGGTACCCTTTACATTAAGGTACACTTTACATTAAGGAATCCTTTACATTAAGGTAACACTTTACATTAAGGAATCTTTTACATTAAGGTACCCTTTACATTAAGGAATCCTTTACATTAAGGTACCCTTTATATTAAGGTACCCTTTATATTAAGGTACCCTTTATATTAAGGAATCCTTTACATTAAGGAATCCTTTACATTAAGGAATCCTTTACATTAAGGTGCCCTTTACATTAAGGTAACACTTTACATTAAGGAATCCTTTACATTAAGGAATCCTTTACATTAAGGTAACACTTTACATTAAGGAATATTTTACATTAAGGTACCCTTTACATTAAGGAATCCTTTAATGTCATGGCCGTCGTAGGGAGGAGACCAAGGTGCAGCGTGGTATGCATACATTCTCTATATTTTAAGAATGAACACTGAACAAAACTAACAAAACGAACCGTGACGCTATACAAAGAGTGCTGAACAGGCAACTACACATAGACAAGAACCCACAAAACCAAAAGGGAAAATGGCAACCTAAATATGATCCCCAATCAGAAACAACGATAAACAGCTGCCTCTGATTGGGAACCAATTCAGGCCACAATAGACTTACATATACCTAGACCTACAAAACCCCTAGATATACAAAACCCTAGACAAGAAAAAAAGCATACCCACCCTTGTCACACCCTGACCTAACCAAAATAATAAAGAAAACTTAGATAACTAAGGTCAGGGCGTGACATTTACATTAAGGAATCCTTTACATTAAGGTACCCTTTACATTAAGGTAACACTTTACATTAAGGAATCCTTTACATTAAGGTAACACTTTACATTAAGGTAACACTTCACATTAAGGAATCCTTTACATTAAGGTAACACTTTACATTAAGGAATCCTTTACATTAAGGTAACACTTTACATTAAGGAATCCTTTACATTAAGGAATCCTTTACATTAAGGTAACACTTTACATTAAGGAATCCTTTACATTAAGGAATCCTTTACATTAAGGTACCCTTTACATTAAGGAATCATTTACATTAAGGTACCCTTTACATTAAGGTACCCTTTACATTAAGGTAACACCTTACATTAAGGAATCCTTTACATTAAGGAATCCTTTACATTAAGGAATCCTTTACATTAAGGTAACACTTTGCATTAAGGAATCCTTTACATTAAGGAATCCTTTACATTAAGGAATCCTTTACATTAAGGTAACACTTTACATTAAGGAATCCTTTACATTAAGGTAACACTTTACATTAAGGAATCCTTTACATTAAGGTAACACTTAACATTAAGGAATATTTTACATTAAGGTACCCTTTACATTAAGGTACACTTTACATTAAGGAATCCTTTACATTAAGGTAACACTTTACATTAAGGAATCTTTTACATTAAGGTACCCTTTACATTAAGGAATCCTTTACATTAAGGAATCCTTTACATTAAGGTACCCTTTATATTAAGGTACCCTTTATATTAAGGAATCCTTTACATTAAGGAATCCTTTACATTAAGGAATCCTTTACATTAAGGTGCCCTTTACATTAAGGTAACACTTTACATTAAGGAATCCTTTACATTAAGGAATCCTTTACATTAAGGTAACACTTTACATTAAGGAATATTTTACATTAAGGTACCCTTTACATTAAGGAATCCTTTACATTAAGGTACTGTTACAGGCTTTGATATTTCCATTTATGTTTTGAGGTCAGACTTGTCTGGTAGGAATATCCACCAGAGTTGTTGCCAGAGAATTTGATTTGATCATTTCTCTACCATAAAAAAAGTTGGTTTAGAAAATTTGGCAGTACGTCCAAGTTGTTGCCAGAGAATTTGATTTGATCATTTCTCTACCATAAAAAAAGTTGGTTTAGAAAATTTGGCAGTACGTCCAACGGGCTTCACAACCACAGACCATGTGTATGGCGTCATGTGGGCGAGCAGTTTGCTGATGTCAACGTTGTAAACAGAGTGCCCCATGGTGGAGGTGGGGTTATGGTATAAGCTACGGACAATGAACACAATTGCATTTTAGATATGGCAATTTGAATGCACAGAGATATCGTGACGAGATCCTGAGGCCCATTGTTGTGCCATTCATCCGCCGCTCATGTTTCAGCATGATAATGCAGGGCCCCATGTCGCAAGGATCTGTACACAATTCCTGGAAGCTGAAAATGTTCCATTTCTTCCATGACCTGCATACTCACCCGTTGAGCATTTTTGGGATCCTCTGGATCGAGGTATATGACAGCTTGATCCAGTTCCTGACAACATCCAGCAACTTGGCACAGCCATTGAAGAGGAGTGGGACAACATTCCACAGACCACAGTCAACAGCCTGATCAACTCTACTGTATGTGAAGGAGACGTGTCGCGCTGCATGAAGGCCAAATCAAACAAAGAGTGAACGAGCGTGTACACGCTGGAATTAGAATGCACTGGAGGGAATGACAGCGAACAGACGGGCCGCAAGCGCCAACGCCGTCAAAAGCGGGACGCAATGCTCGTTTGCGTTTCGTTTGATTTGGCCTTCAGGCAAATGGTGGTCACACCAGACACTGACTGGATTTCTGATCCACGTCCCTACTTTTTTTTTTAAAGGTATCTGTGACCAGCAGATACATATCTGTATTCCCAGTCATGTGAAATCCATAGATTATGGCCTCATGAATTTATTTCAATTGACTGCTTTCCTTAAATGAACTGTATCTCAGTAAAATCTTTGAAATTGTTGCATGTTGTATTTATATTTTTGTTCAGTATAGGTATTATATGGTCTATTTTCTTAGCAGACTTTATTTACAGAAAGCTGTCAATTCCCTGGAGTTTCTTTCATTAACCAATATAGATAACACAACACAAGCAACTTACTCAACAACCCTCCTCTAGGGCTTCAAACAACAATTCTCAGTCACCTCCTTGGCCAAAGAGTTACACATTGCAAAAATGTGAGAAATAAACAGAGGGGAGGTTTCCGGGACAACGATTTGACCTAACCCTGGGCTTAAAAGCATGCTCAATGGAGAATTTCCATTGAAATAGCTTTTCGGTCCACGACTAGGTTTAATGTGTTGTCTTGGAAACTGGCCAAGAGAATATTTCAACTCATTGGATCACTGTGTCTGTTAAGGTTGCAGAACTCCAATCATTTCCTAAAATCCTTTTTTAAATTTTATATCTCAGTTGAAGAATTCCAGGTTGGAAGATTCCCTCACAGCTTATTCCAGAAATACTCCAAACAGGATTTCGGAAAAAACAGAGACATTTGGGAAAGTTTTGGGAATTTTGCAACCTTAGTGTCTTGTCCACTCACCCACACACACTCGGCCACTGGAGTCCAGTGTGAGAACGTCAGGACACTGGCACTTGAAGGAACCCTTGGTGTTTACACAGTACCCATTGGGACACACACCTGGGAAGACCACGCACTCGTTCACATCTACGGCAAGCAGAGAGAGACAAAAGGTGCAGAGGTGAAATCTTTATTTATTTTCACAAGGCATTTGCTACCATTATAGTATACACTCATAGAAAAAAGGGTTCCAAAAAGTTACTTTGGCTTCCCCCATAGGATAATCCTTTTTGGTTCCAGGTAGAACCCTCTGTGGAAAAGGTTTTATATGGAACCTAAAAGGGTTCTACCTGGAACCAAAAGGGTTTTACCTGGAGCCAAAAGAGTTCTTCAAAGTGTTTTATGGGGACAGCCGAAGAACCCTTTTAGGTTCTAGATAGCACCTTTCAGCAATGGGCTCTATTTGATTCTATTCAATCAAAACTGTTACTGGGGAAACTCCCTACACTATCAGATGGTGTCTGTCAATATGAAAACATTCCTATCCCAATAACTGATTTTCATTTAAATTGTTTTAAGCACTGAATGACTCTGATGTTTAACATTTGTGTCTGTATTTCTCTATTGTGGCTTATAGCACATGATTTGTTTATCAAAATGCTATATGTAACCTTTATTTAACTAGGCAAGTCAGTTAAGAACAAACCCGGACGACGCTGGGCCAATTGTGCGCCGCCCTATGGGACTCCCAATCACGGCCGGATGTGATACAGCCTGGATTCGAACCAGGGACTGTAGTGACGCCTCTTGCACGGAGATACAGTGCCTTTGACCGCTACATGGGAAAGTTATGCTGCTTTGAAAGTTGATAAACATGTTATCCCACTTGAAAGACAAGTAGGAGTAAATGCCCTTTGAAAGATTTTAATGAGAATTTCACACTTCCTAGAGAGCTCTTCTTTGTTTACACCAATTCAGCATAGTTCACACCCTCTTAAGCCTTAGCTTAAGTAGTCTCTATACTTAAACAGAGCTAAATTCAGGGCAGCAATGTTTTTGAGAGCTGTAGCGACCTTTTTGCAGTTGTCCAAAGCTACATTTTTCCGGAAATCCCAGGCAGCAAGGATTTGGGAATTCCCATTCTGTTACAGACTGAAGCCTATGACATGACAGACCAATCAGGACTCATCGGCATGCACCATTATCTCAGCCAATCATGACTAGCCAGGAAGGATGCTCCCTTTCTCCCTGTGTAGCTCAATGGTTTCTCCTTGGCTTAAACTAGGCTTGTAATTTAACATGTTTATTCATATTATCGGATTCCATACAAGTTTATAAGTAAGGCACATGAAAGTTCCAATAGCCCCAATCCCACAGCTGTGGAGAGGGCCACTTATCGATGGGTCAGAGTCAATGAAGAGAAGAAATTAGGGCTCTTTTAAGTGACATGCTAAATTACCTTAAGACCTTATCTCCTTTTGACCTTATCTCCTATGACCTTAAGACCTTATCTCCTATGACCTTTTACAGACACAGTATATTTTACATTAGTTATCTTTTGTTTGTTTTTAGTCCCAGCCTTCAGCTACCCTTAACCCCTCCCATCTATCTCTGAAGACCGTGGGGAACCTTGCAACTTATTCCACCCTTTGTCATTGGCAGAGACACCTAGCAACGGTTATGGGTTTTGTACACTGAAAAACAGCTGATGCTTGAAGTTGGACTTACCTTCACATTTGACTCCTCGTGGCCTGGCGTAGCCCCTTGAACAGATGGGATCTGCAAAAGGTCGGAATGTCGTTGTGGATGGGAATGTTACGAATCATGGATTTTGTTGCCAAAGGTGACACTTTATGGGGACTCTGAGAACATATTTCACAGTGGAAGCTAGCAAACACAGTATGCATCTCAAATGACACCCTATTCCCTGTGTAGTGCACTACTTTTGACCAGGGCCCGCATAGGGCTCTGGTCAAAAGTAGTGCACTTCATAGGGAATAGGGTGCCATAGTATGCAACCATATTAAAGGACTACTGGAACCCTGTTCAGGTCAAAATGACGACAAACAGAATTGGAATACCAGTAGGCTTAATACAGGGGAGAGAGCCTCACAGTGTAACACATGCAAGTGATTATAAGGTGCAGGTCAGGGCTAAGGAGAGGAATATTATATATTTGGCTTTTATATCTTATCCTCACTGACAGAATTATGAAGCTAAGTTAAGCACTGAGATTTACAAAGCGCTAAATTAGCTGTAAATGGCCCAAACGGCCCAAATCAAGGCATGTGTGGTATAGCACAAGCAAAACATCATCATTGGGTAGGGTTTTGTCTTACACTGATGAAAAACCACACGATTTTAAATAAAGCTTTTTGTGGCTTGGATTCTCATTATACTAACTGCTGGCAAATGCATTATGGGTAGATTGTGTGGCCAGAAAAAAAAGGAAAACATAACTTGGTTGTGTCGCAAATGGCAACCTATTTTCTATATAGTACACTACTTTGTCCAGGGCCCATAAGGTGTCATTTGGGACGCAGGCGGTGAAAGCTTAAACTGTAAAGGTTGTTTCAGTGAGGGAAATGATACGAGCAGAGAGTTGTGCTGGACCATGCACTGCACTGGGCATTGTGTCAGACCACATGAAAGAAAAACATGGCAGGTTTTTGTAGTTCTATTTACTACTGCTGTCATGGGGAAACCATTCCATTAAAGATCTAAAAAGGACTGCTAACCCCAGTTTACTTTAGACACAGAGTCAGGTCCAAGGCCATGTCACCCATAACAACATATTCAAATGTTTAGCCAATGGTTCCTGTGGCCCTTCATGTGTTACAGTTCAGTAGTATACCTACTTATAGTACGACCTACAGATACAGAAATCCCCAGCACAAACCAGGTCGACCTTGTCATTTGCTATTTTCCTCTTAACTGGCCGTAAACAATACCAGTGTTTATTAATTAATGATGCAAATACCAGACCAAATGAACATGATAAAGTTACTGTTAAAACAGTTTTAGATGTAAAGTCTCCTGTTTAGGGGACCTGCGTGGTTCTTGTACCGGTTCTGACTGACAGACAGTTTAGCTCCTAAATCGATCTGTGGACACTGTAAATGAAATGGCTTACATTGAGCGGTAGCCTTGGTTCTCAAGGACACAGGAGTGTGACGTGGGATGTGAAATCTGACTCTACTTGAAGCTTGGATGTTCCTCCTACCATTTAATACGCTCTTCCAACTTCCGGCTGAATAGGGAACCCTGAACACTACTTACAAAGCACATGCCTGGAATCTTGACATCGTAGCTCAGCAGGAGAGAATGGTTTCATCACTAGCACATTCAGAGATCGATTTATAGCGAAATATAGCAAAGTAATGTAAAATAATTAATAGATTTGAAACAAATAAAAAAACACTTTGATTGTCATAGACGGACAAGATTAACATGAGACGAAAGGCGATTTCGTAAAACACGTTCAGGAAGCCAAGCTAGAGCTCTATGATGTTCACAGCGGTTGGGGCCAGACGTTTTGATTGAGAGATACAGTACCATTAGAAAATATTTTCTCTAACACTAAAAATACAAATATGTATTTAAAAAATATAGAAGGATAATACAGCATATACAAATATGAAATATTTGTATATTTGTACTGTGTCCTCAAAAATGACTACACCTCAGCAATTTATTTTTTTAAATTACCAGAAAGGTGAGATTTTAACCATTCTTGGAGTATACAGCATTACTAAATCAAATCAAACTTTCTATGCCATACTGCATAGAAAGAGATTACCCATGACCAGAGCTGAGAACCACTGATCATTGTCTATGGGGTAGCTGGAGGTATGTGTGTGACTTACCTCTCTCACACTGCTCACAGGGACTTCCCCAGGCAGCGCCCAGGGTGGCACAGCACTCTGACTTGAGGGTGCCGCCGTTGATGTTGACCTCGCAGCGGCCATCTTGGGTATTCAGCCAACAGGTCCCTTTCAGGCTGTCTATGATTAAAATGACAGTTTTTTAGGGTGGTGGTGGACTAGAGAACCAGAGGTAAAAGGAGGAAGTGTTTTTGTTCATATTGTACACATTGACAGCTAAGTGCTGAATTGCAGTGCACAGTTACATAACTTAGCCTAAATAAAAACAAAATTGAAGAACGGGGTACATGCAGTGTGTATATTTATAGAGACATTTATAGGTGGCATTTAGGTTTAACTGCATTTTACACTTTAGAAATTGAATTGAACATTGCATTTCAGCTGTAAATGGCCTTTTTCAAAACCATTCTCCATTCAATTTCTACATAGACAGGAATTATTCATTCCATTGACCTGAAAGAGGTTGATTTCTCTTCAATTTCAAAATACATTGACGGTCGTTTGATATACACAGAAAGACCATCTCATCTACTGTGTTGACAGTGGATGTGTTTAGACCAGAAGTCCCCGCGAGAATAGTAAAACGAACACAAATTTGACCAGCTGGGGACATTTTGTTAGTCCCAACAGAGTCAAACGTTATTTCTAGGGTGTTTAGGGTTAAGGTTAGAATTGGGTTTAGGGTTAGGGTTAAGAGTTAGGTTTAGGAGCTAGGTTTAGGGTTCGGAGCTAGGTTTAGGGTTAGGAGCTAGGTCTAGGGTTAAGGGTTAAGGTTAGGGGTTAGGAAAAATAGGATTCTGAATGGAACTGAATTGTGTGTCCCCACAAAGTTAGTTTTACAAGACTGTGTGTGTATGTGTCAGTTGTGTTGTCAGTGTGTTTGTGTGTGTGTGTGTGTGTGTGTGTGTGTGTGTGTGTGTGTGTGTGTGTGTGTGTGTGTGTGTGTGTGTGTGTGTGTGTGTGTGTGTGTGTGTATTTACCAATGCAGATGAGTCCTGTGGTGTCCAGCTTGCTCCCAGGGGAGCACTCGCAGGCAAAGGAGCCGGCTGTGTTCCTACACTGTCCGTTAGAACAGGGGCTGTTTTCACACTCATTCACATCTACAAACAGAGGGGGAAGAGTTAGATGGGAACACCTTTCATTTCATTTACAAGGAAGAAGAGTTAGAGGGGGACACATTTCACAACATTTACATGGTGGAATAGTTAGAGAAGGACACATTTCACAACATCTACATGGGGGAAGAGTTAGAGGGGGACACATTTCACAACATTTACATGGGGGAAGAGTTAGAGGGGGACACATTTCACAACATTTACATGGTGGAAGAGTTAGAGAGGGACACATTTCACAACATTTACATGGTGGAAGAGTTAGAGAAGGACACATTTCACAACATTTACATTGGGGAAGAGTTAGAGAAGGACACATTTCACAACATCTACATGGGGGAAGAGTTAGAGGGGGACACATTTCACAACATTTACATGGTGGAAGAGTTAGAGAAGGACACATTTTACAAAATGTACGTGGGGGAAGAGTTAGAGAGGGACACATTTCACAACATGTACATGGGGAAGAGTTAGAGGGGGACACCTTTTCACTACATTTACAATAAGGGGGAAGAGTTAAAAGGTGACACCTTGAACAAAACTACCTCTCAAAACAGTGGGAATAGTTAGAATGTGACACCTTTAAGTACATTTACAAGCAGGTTCTGATTGTGGATGTGTCCCAATAATCTAGTTCTAGATAGCTTTCTTTCTCTTTTCACTCCGTCACAACTGATCTTAAAGGATTTGCTACTGCATGCGCAGTATACCAGTTCTTGAAAGCCAGTAAGTTATTTAATTCAATGATCAGATATCATGATAGAAGATGACAAGAATGAGACAATGGGGCAAAGATTTTGGCGAAAGATAGCTACAATCCTCTTGGTAACCTGATTACAACACGGGGAAGATATAAAAAAGGGACAAACTACGAAGAGGAAAAGCCAGCCCAAAATAATGACTGCTTTTAAGTAGGGCTGGGAATTGCCAGGGACCTCCCGATACTTAGGTGCCGATACGATATGCAATAGATACTTTATTGGGTTTCGATGTCCAAAACATATTGCTCACCATATTTCTTCTTTTTTTTTACTACAAATATAGAAAGATTATCGAAAACAAGCTATGAAGGAAATGTAACTATACATTTTTCCCCCCCCATCACTACCTTTAAGGCAAGCCAACGGTAAAAATAAAGCTCAATGGGAGAAACAGTTCAACCGATGCTTTTAGTTCCTCCCCAATTGGAAACCATTACGCTCAATGAACACTCTCAATCTTCGGTCCAGGAATTCACATAAAGGCAAGAAGAATAGGGAGCTACCTGGAATGTGCAATCAACGCCTCCCAGCCAGTAGTTAATCATGGTAATCACTGAAATACAGTGTATTTGTACAATTCATTTGTTTTCCACTTCCATCTGCTTGGAGGAACACTTAACAAATGGATTACTGTATTGCCACAGTGCTGACAGAATTGAATGAACTTGAAACTGCACAGCAGCAAGATTGAGCGGAGTCGAGTGGAATTCCTTCTGCTGTATACAGCGGCAGTCCTGGGTTCAAACAGTATTTAGTATTTAGCACTCAAGGCTCTAGTCTAGCAAACACTCAAAGCTGAAAGATTTAAAATACTACTTAAACCCAAGTCTGATTGAGCGAGCGCTTGCTTCATCTAATTTAGTGTACATGTGGCTTCCAAATGTGTCAATTTATAGCTTGGCTTGATGACAACAGAGCTTGCAAATACCCACTGTTGCCTAACACACAAAAGTTTGGGCCACTTAAGTCATTGCTACCAGGAAAAGCTAATAAACTACGGCAAAAACATGTTGTTGTGATTCTGACATGTGTTTTAGAGAAAGGGAGAGGACAAAGGAGGAGAGGTATGAATCATCATTTTGGTTGGGTGACAGTCTAGTGACGGTGTAGTGACAGTGTAGTGACGGTGTCGTGGCGGTGTCGTGTTGTAAGTCATGCTTGGCTATGTCTCCGGGACACTTGCTGAATGAAATAGAAATAACATTATTTCCTGTGAGTGAGATGTTTCCAACTCTGAGGCTGCATCCTACATAGAACCCTACTTGTTATATAGTGCACTACTACGGAATAGGGAATAGGGTGCAATTTGAAAGGTAGTTCAACTGTAACTAACACATGGAAGTGTGTCATTCACATTAATTCTGTTTCGGGAATGAATCGCATGGAATGTGAATTTCGGAGCTGATCGTATTTATGGCTATTTATGGCTACTGAAGAGTCCGTGTTAGAAGCATGTGGGGATGTAAACAGGACGGGAACAGAACTATGCACAAGCCTTAAAGCTTCACTTTATACTGCGACTGGCCTATGCTCCCCTCCCAAAGCGTTCACAAGGAACAGATGTTATTGTAAAAGTGTGTGTGTGCATGTGTGTGCGTGTGTGTGTGTGTGTGTGTGTGTAAGAAGAATGCACTAAACGGTAAGTCGCTCTGGATAAGAGTGTCTGCTAAATGACTAAAATGTAAATTTAAAAGAATGTGTGTTTTCGTGCATGAGTGTATGTGCCCACACACAGTACCCAGCCATCCAAATATCCTATTGTGTGTGTTACTTTCTGCCGTGTTGACCGTCAAGGGGGATGACGTCAACGGTCTGAAGGATCCCAGTCCTCACAGTCTCTCAATTCCCAAACCAGGAGGCCCAGACTCTTAATTTACTACCCTATAAACCAGTAGGTTTAAATAGACCACAGAGCGATGGAGTGCATTCCAAATAGCACCCTATTCCTTTACATAGTGCACTACTTTTGACCAGGGCCCATAGGGCTCTGATCAAAAACAGTTTTGGTGTAGTTTAGGTGTAGTTTAGGTGTAGTTAAGGAATAGTTTAGGTGTAGTTTAGGAATAGTTTAGGTGTAGTTTAGGTGTAGTTAAGGAATAGTTTAGGTGTAGTTTCAGTGTAGTTTCGGTGTAGTTTAGGAATAGTTTAGGTGTAGTTTCGGTGTAGTTAAGGAATAGTTTAGGTGTAGTTTAGGAATAGTTTCGGTGTAGTTTCGGTGTAGTTAAGGAATAGTTTAGGTGTAGTTTCAGTGTAGTTTCGGTGTAGTTTAGGAATAGTTTAGGTGTAGTTTCGGTGTAGTTAAGGAATAGTTTAGGTGTAGTTTAGGAATAGTTTAGGTGTAGTTTCGGTGTAGTTAAGGAATAGTTTAGGTGTAGTTTAGGAATAGTTTCGGTGTAGTTTCGGTGTAGTTAAGGAATAGTTTAGGTGTAGTTTAGTGTAGTTTAGGTAGTTTAGGAATAGTTTAGGTGTAGTTTCGGTGTAGTTAAGGAATAGTTTAGGTGTAGTTTCAGTGCAGTTTAGGTGTAGTTTAGGAATAGTTTAGGTGTAGTTTCAGTGTAGTTAAGGAATAGTGTAGGTGTAGTTTAGGAATAGTTTAGGTGTAGTTTCAGTGTAGTTTAGGTGTAGTTTTAGTGTAGTTTAGGTGTAGTTTCGGTGTAGTTTAGGTGTTGTTTCAGTGTAGTTTAGGTGTTGTTTCAGTGTACTTTAGGTGTAGTTTCGGTGTAGTTTAGTTATTCTAAAGGCCTACTGCAACACATATCATGTTTTTGTTTCCCTTATAATAAATGTGATTAGTAATAGAGTTATAGAAAATAAAACAGTCTCGAGCTTCTTTACAAAATAAAATGTCAGTGGCCGTTGGCCTATGGCGGTTATAGTGTTAAACTCTAATTTCTGTCTTTGACCTTTGACCTTGAGACTTTGTATGTAGGTGCCTTTACTCAGGCTGAACAAATTTGCCTCAAGGACCCATAAGGTCCGTCAGGATAGATTTTCCTCCAACTTATTCTCATGATCCAAATAACAATTCAGTATTTATGTCCCCGGTACATCTCTTAACTTAGTTTGCGAAAAGCTACGGGATTGGTTGAGAGATGGGTGAGTTATTGATTACGTATCCATTTAAATCCTTTGTAAATTCCCTTCACAATGGCCTATCAACGTGAAACTGTTTATGATCATCTAAGACATTACCATAATGAACCATGTTAAGTTTGGCATTGATTTCTTACAAAATAAGGAAACTATTAACAATTCACTTTCTTGACTATGTAACGATAATGCTTAAAATAATCCTAAAAATCTTCTTCTCATGGACTAAAGTCAGATTCACTCCAAATTTGGTTTTTGGACTCACAATAGTCTGAAAAATAATGTTGATGCTTTCAAAGATGGTCACACTATACCAGTAGATTAGTGGAGGCTGCTGAGAAGAGGACGGCTCATAGTAATGGCTGGAACGGAGCAGACGGAATGGCATCAAACACATGGAAACCATGTGTATTTGATCCATGTAGGGACCGACGCCGGAGATGAGAAGCAGGTAAGTCAAACATTTAATCGGGAACAGACATAGAACAAGACAGGAACAGCGTCAGCACACGGGTAACCAAGAACATATGACAGAAGCAGGGAACACAGCGGGGAACCAGACAGATATAGGGAACGTAATGACAGAGGTGATTGAGTCCAGGTGAGTCCAATAATCGCTGATGCACGTGATGGGGGGGGGGAAGGCAGGTGTGCGTAATGATGATGGCAGGAGTGCGTAATGCTGGGGAGCCTGGCACCCGAAGGGAAGAGCGGGAGCAGGCGTGACAGTCCCCCCCCCTCTAGGGGCACCACCTGGCATCCCACCTGGGTGAGCCTGACGGGCCGGCCGAGGCACAGGTGCTGGACAAGCCGGCTGGGCGTGAAAGCCCGACGAACCGGCAGAGGCGTGAGAGCCTGGTGAGCCGGCTGAGGCATAGGAGCCTGACGATCCGGCTGAGGCATGATGGCTTGTCGATCCCGCTGAGGCGTGGGAGCCCGATGATCCAGCAGAGGCGTAGCAGCCTGACGAGCCGGTTGGGCGTAAAAACCTGACGATCCGGCTGAGGCCTGACGTGGGATGGGCGCCTTCTGAGCCAACCGGGGCAAGAAACCTCTCGAGCCAGCTAGGGCGTGATAGCCTGATGAGCTGGCTTAGGCACCACCAGTTCCATCGGTGTCGGCCCCGGACCCGACGTCACCACCAACCGGAACGTCAGCACTCCCCGATGCTTCGTATGATGGCTTCTGCATTCTGTAGGGACTGACGCCGGAGATGAGAAGCAGGTATTGGGAGTCAAACAATTAATCGGAACATATGACAATTAATGCAGAAGCAGGGAACAAAGCGGGGAACCAGACAGATATAGGGAAGGTAATGACAGAGGTGATTGAGTCCAGGTGAGTCCAATAATTGCTAATCCCTCGAGCGCCAGAGGGGTAGAGCGGGAGTAGGGTGAAAATATCATTCCACACATCCCGCCACAGCCACAAGCCCCATTCTACCCAATTAAGGTGCTACCAACCTGCTGTGCAGTAGATGCATATTAGCACATACACTAATATGCTACAATATGCTAAACATACTTCAAAAATCTTCTTATCATGACCCATAGACCATTAACTTAGTTGGAGAAAAGTGATTGGTCTAAATAATTTTTTAAAAACGTTTTACTTTACATTTAAACCACTGTAAATCCACTCCACAGTGGCCTAAGACCACACTGACTTTGGTATTGATATCTAAAAAAAAACATGGACACTATTAACAACTCATTCTTTGCATATGTAACACTAATGCTCAAAACCATCTTCTCCTCATAAAACCATACATCAGATTCACTCCAGATTTTGTATTTAGACTAATGATTGCACATAAAGGAGGATATTTCCTACATGATAGAGTGCTTGCCTTGTTATGCTGATCTTGTGTCCTTTCTACCATCCTGTGAACCCCGTTCATTGCTGCTCACAGCTACAGTGGGGCAAAAAAGTATTTAGTCAGCCACCAATTGTGCAAGTTCTCCCACTTAAATAGATGAGAGAGGCCGGTAATTTTCATCATAGGTACACTTCAACTATGACAGACAAAATGAGAAAAAAAAATCCAGAAAATCACATTGTAGGATTTTTAATGAATTTATTTGCAAATTATGGTGGAAAATAAGTATTTGGTCAATAACAAAAGTTTATCTCAATACTTTGTTATATACCCTTTGTTGGCAATGACAGAGGTCAAACGTTTTCTGTAAGTCTTCACAAGGTTTTCACACACTGTTGCTGGTATTTTGGCCCATTCCTCCATGCAGATCTCCTCTAGAGCAGTGATGTTTTGGGGCTGTTGCTGGGCAACACGGACTTTCAACTCCCTCCAAAGATTTTCTATGGGGTTGAGATCTGGAGACTGGCTAGGCCACTCCAGGACCTTGAAATGCTTCTTACGAAGCCACTCCTTCGTTGCCCGGGCGGTGTGTTTGGGATCATTGTCATCTGAAAGCCCCAGCCACGTTTCATCTTCAATGCCCTTGCTGATGGAAGGAGGTTTTCACTCAAAATCTCACGATATATGGCCCCATTCATTCTTTCCTTTACACGGATCAGTCGTCCTGGTCCCTTTGCAGAAAAACAGCCCCAAAGCATGATGTTTCCACCCCCATGCTTCACAGTAGGTATGGTGTTCTTTGGATGCAACTCAGCATTCTTTGTCCTCCAAACACGACGAGTTGAGTTTTTACCAAAAAGTTCTATTTTGGTTTCATCTGACCATATGACATTCTCCCAATCTTCTTCTGGATCATCCAAATGCTCTCTAGCAAACTTCAGACGGGCCTGGACATGTACTGGCTTAAGCAGGGGGACACGTCTGGCACTGCAGGATTTGAGTCCCTGGCGGCGTAGTGTATAACTGATGGTAGGCTTTGTTACTTTGGTCCCAGCTCTCTGCAGGTCATTCACTAGGTCCCCCCGTGTGGTTCTGGGATTTTTGCTCACCGTTCTTGTGATCATTTTGACCCGACGGGGTGAGATCTGCGAGGAGCCCCAGATCGAGGGAGATTATCAGTGGTCTTGTATGTCTTCCATTTCCTAATAATTGCTCCCACAGTTGATTTCTTCAAACCAAGCTGCTTACCTATTGCAGATTCAGTCTTCCCAGCCTGGTGCAGGTCTACAATTTTGTTTCTGGTGTCCTTTGACAGCTCTTTTTGATCTTGGCCATAGTGGAGTTTGGAGTGTGACTGTTTGAGGTTGTGGACAGGTGTCTTTTATACTGATAACAAGTTCAAACAGGTGCCATTAATACAGGTAACGAGTGGAGGACAGAGGAGCCTCTTAAAGAAGAAGTTACAGGTCTGTGAGAGCCAGAAATCTTGCTTGTTTGTAGGTGACCAAATACTTATTTTCCACCATAATTTGCAAATAAATTCATAAAAAATCCTACAATGTGATTTTCTGGATTTTTTTTTCTCATTTTGTCTGTCATAGTTGAAGTGTACTTGTGATGAAAATTACAGACCTCTCTCATCTTTTTAAGTGGGAGAACTTGCACAATTGGTGGCTGACTAAATACTTTTTTGCCCCACTGTATATTTTGTGATGTTTTTCATTGTTTTTCATGGGTAATAATCCCTTGTTCTAGAACTGACCCCACCTGAGAGACCCCAGAGGCCCCTGTGGTGATCCCTCTTTCACACTCAATTAGAGCCCATTAAGTAATTTCCCCTCTGCTGGCAGTGCACTCCATGGAGGGTTGTATTGGTTTTTATTGGCACCGTAAGGTGCGCCTCCCAAATGGCCCCCTATTCTTTACATGGGCCCTGGTCAAAAGTAGTGCACTATATAGGGAATAGGGTGGTATTTGCGAGGCAGGGAAGGGCTTAGTCACAAACCGTAGTCTTAGCCCCTTGGGGTTCTTATGGACAGAACTGGGTTCAAATACTATTTGAAATAATTTCAAATACCTTATCTGGGCTTGATTGCTTGCTATTGCTCGTTATCGCTCAGAACAATGTTCTTGGCCATAACCAGTCATGCTTCGAGACGGGTCACTCAACCGAGACTGCTCTCCTCTGTGTCACAGAAGCTCTCTACACTGCCAAAGCTGACTCTCTGTCCTCCTTTCTCATCCTCCTAGATCTGTCCACTGCCTTTGACACCATGAACCATCAGTTCCTCCTCTCCACCCTCTCAGGGCTGAGCGTCTAAGGCTCTGCACACTCTTGGATTGCATCCTACTTGGCAGGCCACTCCTATCAGGTGACTTGGAGAGAATCTGTGTCTGCACCACATGCTCTCATTACTGGTGTCGCTCAGGGCTCGCTTCTAGGCCCTCTTCCCCTTTCTCTATACACCAAGTCACTCGGCTCGTTTATATCATCACATGGTCTCTCCTATCATTGCTTAGCAGATCTGTGTCCTCTGACTTTTCTCCTTCCCCTCTTCTGACATCCAGGTGGCGACACGCATCTCTGCGTGCCTGGCAGATCTCATAGTGGTCCGTTCTGCCAACTCTGGTCTCTTGGCTCTCCCGCAGTCAGCTCCCGCTCAGCTCAGTCAAAGCTCTTCTCTGTCCTGGCACCAGTTTCCCCCTGAAGCTAGGACAGCAGAGTCCCTGCCCATCTTTTGAAAAACATCTGAAACCCTACCTCTTCAAAGAGTATCTTAACTAATCCCACAGTTCACCACTTACCCTTTCATGAACTTACACTCATACTTGACCCCCCCCCACCCCCCACTTACTATGACTGTGATATGTGGTTGTCCAACCTAGCTATCTTAAAATGAATGCAACAACTGTAAGTCACTCTGGATACGAGTGTCTGCTAAATTACTAAAATGTAAAATGTTTTGAGCTTGCCTGACGCAATGGAACCACTAGAATAATCGCAAAAGTGCAAACGCCTGGCCTCCCGAGTGGCGGAGTGGCCTGTGCCACTAGAGATCCTGGTTCGAGTCCAGGCTCTGTCACAGCCGGCCGCGACTGGGAGACCCATGGGGCGGCGTATAATTGGCCCAGCATCGTCCTGGTTAGGGGAGGGTTTGGCCGGCAGGGATGTTCTTGTCCCATCACGCACTAGCGATTACTGTGGCGGGCCGGGCACAGTGCACGCTGACACGGTTGCCAGGTGTACGGTGTTTCCTCTGACACATTGGTGCGGCTGGCTTCAGGGTTAAGTGGGCATTGTGTCCAGAAGCAGTGCGGCTTGGCTGGGTTGTGTTTCGGAGAACGCACGACTCTCAACCTTCGCCTCTCCCGAGTCCGTACGGGAGTTGCAGCGATGGGACAAGACTGCAACTACCAATTGGATACCACGAAATTGGGGAGAAAAAGGGAAACACATTTATTTTCTCCTAAAAACGGGCAAACATTTAGGATTCCAGGCACACATTTAGGATTCCAGGCAGGTTAAAGAAAAGGCTAAAAGTATTTGAAAGATTTCAAATAGTTTTTTAACTCATGTCTGATTATGGTGGTTTAGTAGCATGGTTACAGGGGGGACAGGGGTTGGAAGGTGGTTTAGGAGGTGGTTTAGGAGCATGGTTACAGGGGGACAGGGGTTGGAAGGTGGCTTAGGAGCATGGTTACAGGGGGGACAGGGGTTGGAAGGTGGTTTAGGAGCATGGTTACAGGGGGACAGGGGTTGGAGGTGGTTTAGTAGCATGGTTACAGGGGGGACAGGGGTTGGAAGGTGGTTTAGGTGCATGGTTACAGGGGGGACAGGGGTTGGATGGTGGCTTAGGAGCAGGGTTACCAGGGGTCAGGGGTTGGAAGGTGGTTTAGGAGCATGGTTACCAGGGGGACAGGGGTTGGAAGGCGGCTTAGGAGCATGGTTACAGGGGGACAGGGGTTGGAAGGTGGCTTAGGAGCATGGTTACAGGGGGGGACAGGGGTTGGACGGTGGTTTAGTAGCATGGTTACAGGGGGACAGGGGTTGGAAGGTGGTTTAGGAGCATGGTTACAGGGGGACAGGGGTTGGAAGGTGGCTTAGGAGCATGGTTACAGGGGGGGACAGGGGTTGGAAGGTGGTTTAGGAGCATGGTTACCAGGGGTCAGGGGTTGGAAGGTGGTTTAGGAGCATGGTTACCAGGGGTCAGGGGTTGGAAGGTGGCTTAGGAGCATGGTTACAGGGGGGGACAGGGGTTGGATGGTGGCTTAGGAGCATGGTTACAGGGGGACAGGGGTTGGAAGGTGGTTTAGGAGCATGGTTACAGGGGGACAGGGGTTGGAAGGTGGCTTAGGAGCATGGTTACCAGGGGTCAGAATGTGGTTTAGGAGCATGGTTACCAGGGGGACAGGGGTTGGAAGGTGGCTTAGGAGCATGGTTACAGGGGGACAGGGGTTGGAAGGTGGTTTAGGAGCATGGTTACAGGGGGACAGGGGTTGGAAGGTGGTTTAGGAGCATGGTTACAGGCGGACAGGGGTTGGAAGGTGGCTTAGGAGCATGGTTACAGGGGGACAGGGGTTGGAAGGTGGCTTAGGAGCATGGTTACAGGGGGACAGGGGTTGGAAGGTGGTTTAGGAGCATGGTTACAGGCGGACAGGGGTTGGAAGGTGGCTTAGGAGCATGGTTACAGGGGGACAGGGGTTGGAAGGTGGCTTAGGAGCATGGTTACAGGCGGACAGGGGTTGGAAGGTGGCTTAGGAGCATGGTTACAGGGGGACAGGGGTTGGAAGGTGGTTTAGGAGCATGGTTACAGGCGGACAGGGGTTGGAAGGTGGCTTAGGAGCATGGTTACAGGCGGACAGGGGTTGGATGGTGGCTTAGGAGCATGGTTACCAGGGGTCATGGGTTGGAAGGTGGTTTAGGAGCATGGTTACAGGGGGACAGGGGTTGGAAGGTGGTTTAGGAGCATGGTTACAGGGGGACAGGGGTTGGAAGGTGGTTTAGTAGCATGGTTACCAGGGGTCAGGGGTTGGAAGGTGGTTTAGGAGCATGGTTACAGGGGGACAGGGGTTGGAAGGTGGTTTAGGAGCATGGTTACAGGGGGACAGGGGTTGGAAGGTGGTTTAGGAGCATGGTTACAGGGGGACAGGGGTTGGAAGGTGGTTTAGGTGCATGGTTACAGGGGGACAGGGGTTGGAAGGTGGTTTAGGTGCATGGTTACCAGGGGTCAGGAGTTGGATGGTGGCTTAGGAGCATGGTTACCAGGGGTCAGGGGTTGGAAGGTGGTTTAGGAGCATGGTTACAGGGGGACAGGGGTTGGAAGGTGGTTTAGGAGCATGGTTACAGGGGGACAGGGGTTGGAAGGTGGTTTAGGAGCATGGTTACAGGGGGGACAGGGGTTGGAAGGTGGTTTAGGAGCATGGTTACAGGGGGACAGGGGTTGGAAGGTGGTTTAGGAGCATGGTTACAGGGGGACAGGGGTTGGAAGGTGGTTTAGGAGCATGGTTACAGGGGGACAGGGGTTGGAAGGTGGTTTAGGAGCATGGTTACAGGGAGACAGGGGTTGGAAGGTGGTTTAGGTGCATGGTTACAGGGGGACAGGGGTTGACAGGTGGTTTAGGAGCATGGTTACAGGGGGACAGGGGTTGGATGGTGGCTTAGGAGCATGGTTACCAGGGGTCAGGGGTTGGAAGGTGGTTTAGGAGCATGGTTACCAGGGGGACAGGGGTTGGAAGGTGGCTTAGTAGCATGGTTACAGGGGGACAGGGGTTGGAAGGTGGTTTAGGTGCATGGTTACAGGGGGACAAGGGTTGGAAGGTGGTTTAGGTGCATGGTTACCAGGGGTCAGGAGTTGGATGGTGGCTTAGGAGCATGGTTACCAGGGGTCAGGGTTTGGAAGGTGGTTTAGGAGCATGGTTACAGGGGGACAGCGGTTGGAAGGTGGTTTAGGTGCATGGTTACAGGGGGACAGGGGTTGGAAGGTGGTTTAAGAGCATGGTTACCAGGGGTCAGGAGTTGGATGGTGGCTTAGGAGCATGGTTACCAGGGGTCAGTAGTTGGAAGGTGGTTTAGGTGCATGGTTACCAGGGGTCAGGAGTTGGATGGTGGCTTAGGAGCATGGTTACCAGGGGTCAGGGGTTGGAAGGTGGTTTAGGTGCATGGTTACCAGGGGTCAGGAGTTGGATGGTGGCTTAGGAGCATGGTTACAGGGGTCAGGGGTTGGATGGTGGCTTAGGAGCATGGTTACAGGGGGACAGGGGTTTGAAGGTGGTTAAGGAGCATGGTTACAGGGGGACAGGGGTTGGAAGGTGGTTTAGGAGCATGGTTACAGGGGGGGACAGGGGTTGGAAGGTGGTTTAGGAGCATGGTTACAGGGGTCAGGGGTTGGATGGTGGCTTAGGAGCATGGTTACAGGGGGACAGGGGTTGGAAGGTGGTTAAGGAGCATGGTTACAGGGGGACAGGGGTTGGAAGGTGGTTTAGGAGCATGGTTACAGGGGGGGACAGGGGTTGGAAGGTGGTTTAGGAGCATGGTTACAGGGGGGACAGGGGTTGGAAGGTGGTTTAGGAGCATGGTTACAGGGGGAAAGGGGTTGGATGGTGGCTTAGGAGCATGGTTACCAGGGGTCAGGGGTTGGAAGGTGGTTTAGGAGCATGGTTACAGGGGGAAAGGGGTTGGAAGGTGGTTTAGGAGCATGGTTACAGGGGGACAGGGGTTGGAAGGTGGTTTAGGAGCATGGTTACAGGGGGGGACAGGGGTTGGAAGGTGGTTTAGGAGCATGGTTACAGGGGACAGGGGTTGGATGGTGGATTAGGAGCATGGTTACAGGGGGACAGGGGTTGGAAGTTGGTTTAGGAGCATGGTTACAGGGGGACAGGGGTTGGAAGGTGGTTTAGGAGCATGGTTACAGGGGGACAGGGGTTGGAAGGTGGTTTAGGTGCATGGTTACAGGGGGACAGGGGTTGGAAGGTGGTTTAGGAGCATGGTTACAGGGGGACAGGGGTTGGAAGGTGGTTTAGGTGCATGGTTACAGGGGGACAGGAGTTGGATGGTGGCTTAGGAGCATGGTTACCAGGGGTCAGGGGTTGGAAGGTGGTTTAGGAGCATGGTTACCAGGGGACAGGGGTTGGAAGGTGGCTTAGGAGCATGGTTACAGGGGGACAGGGGTTGGAAGGTGGTTTAGGTGCATGGTTACAGGGGGACAGGGGTTGGAAGGTGGTTTAGGTGCATGGTTACCAGGGGGACAGGGGTTGGAAGGTGGTTTAGGAGCATGGTTACAGGGGGACAGGGGTTGGAAGGTGGTTTAGGTGCATGGTTACCAGGGGGACAGGGGTTGGAAGGTGGTTTAGGTGCATGGTTACAGGGGGACAGGGGTTGGAAGGTGGTTTAGGAGCATGGTTACAGGGGGACAGGGGTTGGAAGGTGGTTTAGGTGCATGGTTACCAGGGGGACAGGGGTTGGAAGGTGGCTTAGGAGCATGGTTACAGGGGGAAAGGGGTTGGAAGGTGGTTTAGGTGCATGGTTACAGGGGGACAGGGGTTGGAAGGTGGTTTAGGTGCATGGTTACCAGGGGTCAGGAGTTGGATGGTGGCTTAGGAGCATGGTTACAGGGGGACAGGGGTTGGAAGGTGGTTTAGGAGCATGGTTACCAGGGGTCAGGGGTTGGAAGGTGGTTTAGGAGCATGGTTACCAGGGGTCAGGAGTTGGATGGTGGCTTAGGAGCATGGTTACCAGGGGTCAGGGGTTGGATGGTGGCTTAGGAGCATGGTTACAGGGGGACAGGGGTTGGAAGGTGGTTTAGGAGCATGGTTACAGGGGGACAGGGGTTGGAAGGTGGTTTAGGAGCATGGTTACAGGGGGGGACAGGGGTTGGAAGGTGGTTTAGGAGCATGGTTACCAGGGGGACAGGGGTTGGAAGGTGGTTTAGGTGCATGGTTACAGGGGGACAGGGGTTGGAAGGTGGTTTAGGAGCATGGTTACAGGGGGAAAGGGGTTGGAAGGTGGTTAAGGAGCATGGTTACAGGGGGACAGGGGTTGGAAGGTGCTTTAGGAGCATGGTTACAGGGGGACAGGGGTTGGAAGGTGGTTTAGGAGCATGGTTACAGGGGGGACAGGGGTTGGATGGTGGCTTAGGAGCATGGTTACAGGGGGACAGGGGTTGGAAGGTGGTTTAGGAGCATGGTTACAGGGGGACAGGGGTTGGAAGGTGGTGTAGGAGCATGGTTACAGGGGGACAGGGGTTGGAAGGTGGTTTAGGAGCATGGTTACAGGGGGACAGGGGTTGGAAGGTGGTGTAGGAGCATGGTTACAGGGGGACAGGGGTTGGAAGGTGGTTTAGTAGCATGGTTACAGGCGGGACAGCAGTTGGAAGGTGGTTTAGGAGCATGGTTACAGGGGGACAGGGGTTTGAAGGTGGTTTAGTAGCATGGTTACAGGCGGGACAGCAGTTGGAAGGTGGTTTAGGAGCATGGTTACATGGGGACAAGGCTCATTTTAAACCAGAGACGTAGTCTTTCATTTTAAACCAGGGATGTAGTCCATTTTAAACCAGGGACGTAGTCCATTTTAAACCAGGGATGTAGTCCTTCATTTTTAACCAGCGATGTAGTCCTTCATTTTAAACCAGGGATGTAGTCATTTGGCACAACAAAGAAGAAAAGGCCCTGAAACCAATGAGAGGTGACGTTCATTCTCGCCTGCCTGAAATGAAAGGTACTATCTGAAGCGGAAACACTATCCAATAGAAACCTTTGTTTTCTGTTGCAAAACATGACCCAGGTGTTACCATTTCATAAGATTGAGGAAAATGTATAGACCGGGTAAATTCCCTGTGAAAATAAAAGGACATACTCCACATCAGTGTCTACACACAATCAAAACCGCCCCGATTTCTTCCATATGTCCCAGGCATAGTTCAGGTGTGGGGGAGGGGCGGTCATATCTGCACGCGTGTACATATGGAGGAATAACTCATAGAATATATCTGAGAGATATAAGCCTTTAAAAAGACATCTGGTTCAGATATGAACTCAGAATGATTGAAATGCCTATCCTGTACTGGAGAGTCTGTTTCACCCATGTAAAGAAAGGAAAGAAACAGACACTGCTATTGTCCTGAGAAAAAAACTTCACTTGACTTCATCTATCGACTTTTATAACTTTTAAAAGGAAAAATGTAAAAACTCCAGTATAGCAACCACACATTTCATATATAATGTACTAGAGAATGAATGAATAAGTACTGACATTTAACATACAAGATAGGGGACATAATAACCAAGGGTCAATTCAATCAGATCAGCTTTAGCAGACATCCTCATACCTACTATGGCTACTATGGCTACTCTGGCTACTCTGGCTACTATGCTCTGGCTACTATGGTTGCTCTGGCTACTATGGCTGCTCTGGCTACTCTGGCTGCTCTGGCTACTATGGCTGCTCTGGCTACTCTGGCTACTATGGCTACTATGGCTGCTCTGGCTACTATGGCTACTATGGCTACTCTGGCTACTCTGGCTACTCTGGCTACTCTGGCTACTCTGGCTGCTCTGGCTGCTCTGGCTGCTCTGGCTGCTCTGGCTACTATGGCTACTATGGCTACTATGGCTGGGCTACTCTGGCTACTATGGCTACTCTGGCTACTATGGCTACTCTGGCTACTATGGCTACTCTGGCTGCTCTGGCTACTCTGGCTACTCTGGCTACTATGACTACTATGGCTACTATGGCTACTCTGGCTACTCTGGCTACTATGGCTTCTCTGGCTACTATGGCTGCTCTGGCTACTATGGCTATGGCTACTCTGGCTACTATGGCTACTATGCTCTGGCTACTATGGTTGCTCTGGCTACTATGGCTGCTCTGGCTACTCTGGCTGCTCTGGCTACTATGGCTGCTCTGGCTACTATGGCTGCTCTGGCTACTATGGCTACTATGGCTGCTGTGGCTACTATGGCTACTCTGGCTACTCTGGCTACTATGCTCTGGCTACTCTGGCTACTCTGGCTACTATGGCTACTATGGCTGCTCTGGCTACTATGGCTGCTCTGGCTACTATGGCTGCTCTGGCTACTATGGCTGCTCTGGCTACTATGGTTGCTCTGGCTACTATGGTTGCTCTGGCTACTATGGTTGCTCTGGCTACTATGGCTACTCTGGCTACTATGACTACTATGGCTACTATGGCTACTCTGGCTACTATGGCTACTATGGCTTGCCAGGCATTTCTGCTTTTCTCCGACCTCCCATTACACCCCTTGTATGTTTTTCCTACCAGGTGTCCACTTAAAATGGAAGTTCTGTTTGGCATAATATTCACATGGATATTGCCAAAGCAGAAATAAATAACATCAACAACAACAATGAAAATAGTCATCACTTCTCTCATCCCCCCCCCCCCTCTCTTACCTTCGCATGTCTCAGAGTCCGGCCTGAAGAGGTAGCCCTTGGGGCAGGTGCAGCTGTAGCTTCCTGGAATGTTCCGACACAGTCCGTTGTCGCAGAGGAGCCGGTTCACCATGCACTCGTCAATGTCTGGAAGACAACAGGCAAACAGAGAGGATGCCTCACAGTCAACTCAGGACCATTTGTCCATTTGTCAGTGCCTGAGACCATTGGTCAGTGTCTGAGACCACTGGTCAGTGTCTATGAGACCATTGGTCAGTGTCTATGAGACCATTGGTCAGTGTCTGAGACCATTGGTCAGTGTCTATGAGACCATTGGTCAGTGTCTGAGATCATTGGTCAGTGTCTGAGACCACTGGTCAGTGTCTAGGAAACGAATGTAAACATTTTCTGTGTATTTGTCAATTTCTTGAGCAAAAACATTTGTGGTGAATGTGTGTGACATGCATTTATCAGTGTTTGAAACTGACATAGAGCAGACTGCTTAATGGGAGGATTGACTCATTACACCCACATTGAAAACCGGTAATCATAACAATTTCCCTTAATGACTCAAACCACCATTTCATTGCGTGTGGTAGAAAAAGGCCAAGAAAAACAGACTGATATGTTAGTAGTTAGAGCGTTGGGCCAGTAACCGAAAGGTTGCTGGATCGAATCCCCGAGCTGACAAGGTAAAAATCTGTCGTTTTGCCCCTAAACAAGGAAGTTAACTCACTGTTCCCCGGGTGCTGAAGATGTGGATGTGGATTAAGGCAGCCCCCCGCACCTCTCTGATTCAGAGGGGTTGGGTTAAATGTGGAAGACACATTTCAGTTGAATGCATTCAGTTGTACAACTGACTAGGTATCTCCCTTTCTAACAGCCTTTTACATTTCATACTCTCGGCCATACAGGTCAAAATTACGATAGCACCAACCTTTACAACGTGTCAGAATGGAAGTAACATCCCGAACATTGTCTTGGAAGAGCCGGGTAGATCTGTTGGTCCACATAGACCTCCAAGGTGCAAACGCACACACACACATACACTATAAGTATGTGGACACCCCTTCAAATTAGTGGATTCGGCTAATTCAGCCACACCCGTTGTTGACAGGTGTATAAAATCGAGCACACAGCCATGCAATCCCCATAGACAAATATTGGCAGTAGAATGGCCTTACTGAAGAGCTCAGTGACTTTCAGCGTGGCATCGTCATAAGATGCCACCTTTCAGTTCGTCAAATT
Source organism: Salvelinus alpinus (assembly GCF_045679555.1). NCBI lineage: Eukaryota > Metazoa > Chordata > Actinopteri > Salmoniformes > Salmonidae > Salvelinus > Salvelinus alpinus. The sequence goes on along the minus strand of NC_092103.1, from coordinate 44,109,405 downwards.
ACTGCCCTGTTGGAGCTGTCCCCGGTCAACTGTAAGTTCTGTTATTGTGAAGTGGAAACGTTTAGGACTAACAACGGCTCAGCCTGCGAAGTGGTAGGCCACACAAGCTCCCAGAACGGGACCGCCGAGTGCTGAAGCACGTAGGGGGTAAAAATCGTCTGTCCTCGGTTGCAACACTCACTACCAAGTTCCAAACTGCCCCTGGAAGCAATTCCAGCACACAAACTGTTTGTTGGGAGCTTCATGAAATGGGTTTCCATGGCCGAGCACACAAGCCTAAGATCACCATGTGCAATGCCAAGCGTCGGCTAGAGTGGTGTAAAGCTCGCAGCTTTGGACTCCGGAGCAGTGGAAACGCGTTCTCTGGAGTGATGAATCACGCTTCACCATCTGGCAGTCTGATGGAAAAATCTGGGTTTGGCGGATGACAGGAGAACGCTACATGCCACAATGCATAGTGTTAACTGTAAAGTTTGGTGGAGGAGGAATAATGGTCTGGGGCTGTTTTTCATGGTTCAGGCCCCTTAGTTCCAGTGAAGGGAAATCTTAACGCTACAGCATACAATGACATTCTAGACGATTCTGTGCTTCCAACATTGTGGCAACAGTTTGGGGAAGGCCCTTTCCTGTTTCAGCATGACAATGCCCCTGTGCACAAAGCGAGGTCCATACAAAAATGGTTTGTCGAGATCAGTGTGGCAGAACTTGACTGGACTGCACAGAGCCCTGACCTCAACCACATCGAACACTTTTGAGATGAATTGGAACGCCAACTGCGAGCCAGGCCTAATCGCTCCAACATCAGTGCCCGACCTCCCTAATGCTCTTGTGGCTGAATGGAAGCAAGTACCCACAGCAATATTCCAACATCTAGTGGAAAGCCTTCCCAGAAGAGTGGAGCAGCAAAGGGGGGAGCAACTCCGTATTAACGCCCGTGATTTTGGAATGAGATGCTCGATGGGCAGGTGTCCAAATACTTTTGGCCATGTAGTGTACTTTTTAAGTGTTAGAATTAGTGTAAACCTGACACCTCTTCATTTAAAAAAATAAAATTCCCTATAAAAGAGCTACTGTGTGTCCAGGCTTTTGTTCCAGCTCTACTCTTCTTATAAACCTGATTCCACTAACTTTGGCCCAGACTGAAGATGATCATGTCTTTCTCAGACTGGTCTGGAATAAAAGCCTACACACCCAATACTTTCCAGGACTTGAAAATCCTACTCTAGAGACTACGGCCATGACTGACAGTCCACCATCCTCAAGTCAATATACAAACTGTAAACGACAACCGTAGACACCAATATTTCCTCCGGTGTCAGGTCGTGAAGATAACCCGATTGAATTTGTTCCCCCTCGATAATGTAGTCTTCACCAGCCCCTATTTGGCTGTACATTTTCCGTTCCCAAAGGGCCCTTTGACTCCCAGGGGTCCCAGTCAACCCCAGAGTCAGACAGAAAGGGAAGTTGAAGAGCTTATAAAGCTGACTATAATTGCCCTTTGGAAATAATATCCTGTCGAACTCTTTCGCCATGCCTATGGAGGGAGGAACAAAGGGGTTACCGGCTACCGAGCTGAAACGACTCCCAGGAATCACAGCGTTCCAGATGGAACCCTATTCCTTATATAGTAGTGCACTACTTTTCGCACACGCCCAGGGAAACGCTCCCAGAATTGATGCGTCCCCATTAGGAGTTTTGAGGAAAATGGTGGTGATATGTCATTTTCTCTTTGCGGCCAAGAGGAGATGGAATATATACTGTATAATGATTAGGGGGAACCTGCGATTCAACGTCTTACTTTGCCAAATGAAAGGTAAAATGGTTATGTCGAATACTGGTATGTATATTGCAGTCTTTCTATCAGGCACTTTTTCAGTGCTGTTAAAGTTACATTGTGAATAAGTCCCCTATTTGAAATAAAGCCACTTTCAAATCACACTTGCTACATACAGTGCATGATTATTTCTGCTTCCATTGGGAGAATTTCATTTTAAGAACTTGTGTGCTTTCAAGTGCAATTTTAGAAAAACAAATTGCTTACGTTTGTGTATTTCTTTTAGTGTACTCCGTTTGGGAGGGTCACAACTCCAGAGTTTACAGTGGCTGTGAGTTTGCAGTGGCTGTGAGTTTATAGTGGCTGTGAGTTTATAGTGGCTGTGAGTTTGCAGTGGCTGTCAGTTTACAGTGGCTATGAGTTTGCAGTGGCTGTGAGTTTGCAGTGACTGAGTTTACAATACCTGAGTTTACAATGACTGAGTTTACAATGACTAAGTTTACAGTGACTGAGTTTACAGTGGCTGTGAGTTTACAGTGACTGAATTTACAGTGACTGAGTTTACAGTGGCTGAGTTTATAGTGTCTGTGAGTTTACAGTGGCTGAAAAGCCCGTTCCAAAACTCAAATCTGGTCCTTTCTGCCTTCTTCCCTCTCTCCTTCCCTCTTTCCCTGTCTCCCTACCTCCGTCCATTGGTCTACAGGTCTTTTGGCAGTGTTCTCTCTTCATGTCTGTCTTTCCCTGGCAGCTACACACCATGATGTCATTTCAATAGAGAAAGGCGATTTGTCTCAGAGGTGAAATGTAGCGCAAATGAATTGGGGGAACGAACAGAGGATATTCTGTACGATTAATAGTGGGGATTCTGGTTCCACCATGTTAAGGGTGAGTCCCAAATGGCACCCTATTCCCTATGGGCCCTGGTCAAAAGTAGTGCAAACTGTGAAGGGAATAGGGAGCCACTTAGGAAGCAGACTAAGTCGGTCTATAATTAACTCTATGTTTTGACTATAGTAGTATAGACAGTAGTCGAAGGGAAACAGGGATCACATTTTCCTCGGCGGCGGGGGAGTTGTAGCACCTGTGTTTCTATCATCACCGCTAGGAAAAACGAGAGGGGAATCAAATGCGGTTTTGTGTGTTTCTCTATGCTTCATTTGAATCCTTGGCGTAAAATCAAGTTGCATCAGCATAGGACATGAGAATAAGTCTGTTTGAATGGGCTACTATTACTGTTAGTGGTGAGTGTGGTAACTAGGAAGACTAGCAAGTTATAGCGCTCCAACCACCAAAAGGCCTGTCAGGCAATCTCTTTCTCTGAGCAATTGTATTAGTATAAAATAATATAATTGTTTTTTTTTGCATACAATATAGCTCAGTATTTGTATGATTTATTTTATACAATCCTTTTTATCAACTGTGCCATTTTGGACCTGACTGTACATCTCAGGAGAGACACCTTTCCCAGAGTTTACTGTTGTGTTGATGTTGGATGGTTGGTTGGTGTCTATGACGTACAAAACAGAGGCTAGCGAAGCTCCTTTCCCAGAGTTTACTGTTGTGTTGATGTTGGATGGTTGGTTGGTGTCTATGACATACAAAACAGAGGCTAGGGAAGCTCCTTTCCCAGAGTTTACTGTTGTGTTGATGTTGGATGGTTGGTTGGTGTCTATGACATACAAAACAGAGGCTAGCGACAACGGGAAAACCACCATGATCATGACTTCAGAACGCTTTCAATTGAATGTTTACACAACATGACCGACGTGACTATTTAGCTGGAAACCAACTGTCAGTCACCATATGACGATGAATATCTTATGGATGGATGGAATGGAAGCCATTTTACCTTACAATTTACATACAAACACTGAGGATGTACCTGGAGAGAGGGACACCATGTGTTGCCTGGAGTGCCTCCCAGACTCAGGTGAATAAAATCAGTTTATAGAGGGGCCTAGGTGAACTACCACATTAGTATGACTCTGCTGAGAGCCGGACAGCCAGTGGCAGAACAGGAAGTAACGGGGGGGGGGGGGCGTAACCTACCAATTGAAAGAGAGACACCACTACACCTGGACAACAAGCTGGATGTCAGTTGGGTAACGGAGGAAGCACTTTGAACTGAGCCTCGCATAGACACAGGCCTAGTTGGCCGATGTGCTCTTCTGACTAAGGAGGCCATCTTTAATACTGAATTATGGGTAATCATATTGGCATAAACAAGATGTCATGACCAGTGATGTAGTGGAGGGTAAATACAGTGGTTTTTTTTAAATTTAATTGAAAGTATATTGAACGTTAATTTGTTGTTATCACTACATCACAGGTCATGACATTTCGTGTCACTGAAGGTCAAGTTACGAGAAAGATAGTGTCATTTTGCAGTGGCAGAAACAGCCTTTCCTCCACTCACCCACACAGGTCTTGCCCGTGTTGTCAGACTCGTAGCCAGTGTTACAGAAGCAGCGGAAACTGCCTCTTAGGTTCTCACACACTCCATTGGGACAGATCTCTGGGTTCAGTGCACACTCATTGATGTCTGGCCAAGGGAGAGACAGAGGGACAGAATAGAGAGGGGTCATTTTAATGTCACACCATACACTGATGAAAACCCCAAAACGTTTCGTAGTATGTGTCGGGCACATTACCTGTTCCATCCACAGAGAAGCCTATTCCACTTCCACACAGAGCCTGGAACTCAGCTGCAAGACCAAACAGAAGTGGTGGTTAACGTTTTAGAGACTGAGATTAAGGTTACTGCTTTAAATACAGGAATAAATAAAAAGTCATGAGACTACAGTAAAGTGTTACCTAAAACAACGCACTGTTGCAACCCAATGCAACAAACAACCTCAATTAACAAGCATCCTTGTGTGTGAGAATGCAACATGTTGTACATACTGTATGTAATGTGAGCTATATTTGATGTTGGAAGCACAACAATAATATATCACCCACACGGCATTGGTCCTCTCAAAGTCACTCTATTAGCTGCATTGGTCCTCTCATATTAGTTGCATTGGTCCTCTCATATTAGTTGCATTGGTCCTCTCAAAGTCATCCTATTAGCTGCATTGGTCCTCTCAAAGTCACCCTATTAGCTGCATTGGTCCTCTCATATTAGCTGCATTGGTCCTCTCAAAGTCATCCTATTAGCTGCATTGGTCCTCTCATACTAGCTGCATTGGTCCTCTCATACTAGCTGCATTGGTCCTCTCAAAGTCACCCTATTAGCTGCATTGGTCCTCTCAAAGTCACCCTAGTAGCTGCATTGGTCCTCTCAAAGTCATCCTATTAGCTGCATTGGTCCTCTCAAAGTCACCCTAGTAGCTGCATTGGTCCTCTCAAAGTCATCCTATTAGTTGCATTGGTCCTCTCAAAGTCATCCTATTAGCTGCATTGGTCCTCTCAAAGTCACCTTATTGGCCAATTGGTCCTCTCAAAGTCACTATATTAGCTGCATTGGTCCTCTCAAAGTCACCATATTAGCTGCATTGGTCCTCTCAAAGTCACTCTATTAGCTGCATGGGTCCTCTCAAAGTCACTCTATTAGCTGCATTGGCCCTCTCAAAGTCACCTTATTGGCCAATTGGTCCTCTCAAAGTCACCATAATAGCTGCATTGGTCCTCTCAAAGTCACCATATTAGCTGCATTGGTCCTCGCAAAGTCACTCTATTAGCCAATTGGTCTTCTCAAAGTCACCCTATTAGCTGCATTGGTCCTCTCAAAGTCACCCTATTAGCTGCATTGGTCCTCTCAAAGTCACCCTATTAGCTGCATTGGTCCTCTCATAGTAGCTGCATTGGTCCTCTCAAAGTCATCCTATTAGCTGCATTGGTCCTCTCATACTAGCTGCATTGGTCCTCTCAAAGTCACCCTATTAGCTGCATTGGTCCTCTCAAAGTCACCCTAGTAGCTGCATTGGTCCTCTCATACTAGCTGCATTGGTCCTCTCAAAGTCACCATATTAGCTGCATTGGTCCTCTCAAAGTCACTATATTAGCTGCATGGGTCCTCTCAAAGTCACTCTATTAGCTGCATTGGCCCTCTCAAAGTCACCTTATTGGCCAATTGGTCCTCTCAAAGTCACCATATTAGCCAATTGGTCCTCTCAAAGTCACCATATTAGCCAATTGGTCCTCTCAAAGTCACCCTATTAGCTGCATTGGTCCTCGCAAAGTCACTCTATTAGCCAATTGGTCTTCTCAAAGTCACCCTATTAGCTGCATTGGTCCTCTCAAAGTCACCCTATTAGCTGCATTGGTCCTCTCAAAGTCACTCTATTAGCTGCATTGGTCCTCTCAAAGTCACCCTATTAGCTGCATTGGTCCTCTCAAAGTCACTTTTTAGGCTGCATTGGTCCTCTCAAAGCCACCTTATTAGCCAATTGGTCCTCTCAAAGTCACTATATTAGCTGCATTGGTCCTCTCAAAGTCACTCTATTAGCTGCATTGGTCCTCTCAAAGTCACCATATTAGCCAATTGGTCCTCTCAAAGTCACCCTATTAACTGCATTGGTCCTCTAAAAGCCACTCTATTAGCTGCATTGGCCTTCTCAAAGTCACCTTATTAGCCAATTGGTCCTCTCAAAGTCACTATATTAGCTGCATTGGTCCTCTCAAAGTCACTATATTAGCTGCATTGGTCCTCTCAAAGTCACCATATTAGCCAATTGGTCCTCTCAAAGTCACTATATTAGCTGCATTGGTCCTCTCAAAGTCACTCTATTAGCTGCATTGGTCCTCTCAAAGTCACCATATTAGCCAATTGGTCCTCTCAAAGTCACCATATTAGCCAATTGGTCCTCTCAAAGTCACCATATTAGCTGCATTGGTCCTCTTAAAGTCACCCTATTAGCTGCATCGGTCCTCTCAAAGTCACCCTATTAGCTGCATTGGTCCTCTCAAAGTCACTCTATTAGCTGCATTGGTCCTCTCAAAGTCACCCTATTAGCTGCATTGGTCCTCTCAAAGTCACTCTATTAGCTGCATTGATCCTCTCAAAGTCACTCTATTAGCTGCATTGGTCCTCTCAAAGTCACTCTATTAGCTGCATTGGTCCTCTCAAAGTCACCCTATTAGCTGCATTCGTCCTCTCAAAGTCACTCTATTAGCCAATTCATTCAGTCATTCCATTGTCTACAAGTGAGTCAGATGGTCTACAAACAGCATCTAAAGACGTTCAGATAAAACAACAGTTTGCAGGATTCCTAGTCTTGATTGATATTCTCTGGACGTGCGTCATCGTGTGTATTGTACCTGAGTTCTTGGCTGGGCAAGACACACAGGGCTCTCCGAAGCCGTAGTCGGTGTTAGCACAGCAGCACTCCGACTTGGTGACGGCTCCCTGCAAGGGACGCACGCACACACCCTTCTTTATGGCGCCGTAGCAGGTGCTGCGCATGTGTGTGTCTGAAGGAAGAAAACACAGAGACACTGTATGTGACAACAAATTAACACAACCGTGCTTTACAGTGAAAACATTGGCGGTGATTGCTGAGGATTTCCGTTTTCCACGATTTTGTCTTTTTTGCTCAAAGCCCATGAGAAGGAATATAGAAATGTATCTATTTGTCAGTGTACTGTAGCCTCTCTCTCTCTCTCTCTCTCTCTCTCTCTCTGTTCTTTGTCATTTCCTGAAGAGTGAGGCGTTATCAATGTCCTGAAATAAGCCCCAGTAGACAGATAATGTGGCTAGTTGTGAATTTCCACTGTTTTCTGACTCCCGGTGAGCCATAAGGTCTGAGTTCCAGATGGCACCCTATTCCCTATATAGTGCACTGCTTTTGACCAGAGCCCTATGAGCCCTGGTCAAAACTAGTGCCGTATGCAGAGAATAGGGACCCATCTGGGACGCAGACGAGGTCTGCAGTAGAGGCGAGATCTGCCAATAAGCTAAATAAGAGCCCATGACTCTCGTTTCAGTCCAAATATGAAACAGCTTGTGGACACAGACATAGTCTCTCTCTGAAGTGGAAGCCGTGTGTGTGTGTGTGTGTGTGTGTGTGTGTGTGTGTGTGTGTGTGTGTGTGTGTGTGTGTGTGTGTGTGTGTGTGTGTGTGTGTGTGTGTGTGTGTGTGTGTGTGTGTGTGTGTGTGTGTGTGTGTGTGTGTGTGTGTGTGTGTGTGTATGTACATGCGCGTACACGTGCGTATCGGTACATTTGTGTTTGTGATCACCCACTACTCCTTACCTACACAGAAGCGTCCATCCGCCCCCACAGCCAGCCCTGCCAGGCACTCACACTTGAAGGAGCCCTCAGTGTTGACACAGCGGCCGTTCATACACATGCCTGGAGTCTGACACTCATCAATATCTACCAGAAAGAGGAGTGAGAGATGGAGAGAGTAAGAGTACGAGAGAAACGGAGAGAGTAAGAGTACGAGAGAGATGGAGAGAGTGAGAGTACGAGAGAGATGGAGAGAGTAAGAGTACGAGAGAGACGGAGAGAGTAAGAGTACGAGAGAGACGGAGAGAGTAAGAGTACGAGAGAGACGGAGAGAGTAAGAGTACGAGAGAGACGGAGACGGAGAGAGAGACGGAGAGAGTAAGAGTATGAGAGAGACGGAGAGAGTAAGAGTACGAGAGAGACGGAGAGAGTGAGAGTACGAGAGAGACGGAGAGAGTGAGAGTACGAGAGAGACGGAGAGAGTAAGAGTATGAGAGAGACGGAGAGAGTAAGAGTACGAGAGAGACGGAGGGAGTACGAGTACGAGAGAGACGGAGAGAGTAAGAGTACGAGAGAGACAGAGAGTAAGAGAGAGAGTTGAAGAGTGTATAGGGAAATGAACAAAGAGAAATGAAGAGACAGGGAGAAACAGAACCAAAGAGAGAAGATATGTGGTTAACAAACAAACACATTATAACTAGGCCTCTGGGGAGAGAGGTAGGTTCAATCTCTTGGTCTGTATCCCAAATGGTACCCCATTCCTCTATACAGTGCACTGCTTTTGACCAGAGCCCTATAGGGTACCATTTGGAATGCACACTTTGTCTGTTCCTGATCCAGACGCATGGCTAGCAGCTGGTGCTGTAGCATCTCAGTTGGAATTCCAAATGGAACACAGATGAAGTTCTGGAATCTATTGGCATAGCTATAAAATATGAGCCCAACCTGCTCTATATTCAATGTCTGCCTAAGTGATCTCTCTACCTGTGCAGTAGCGGCCACTGGAAGCCAGGGTGAAGCCGGGTTTGCACAGACACTTGAAGCTACCGTCCTCGTTGATACACATGCCGTTCAGACACATGTTGGTGCCGGCGCACTCGTCATGGTCTGTGGAGGGCAAAAGGTTAAAGGTCAGGGGAGAATCTGTCATGCTGTTGTTAAAGCCAAACTCACCACGCCCAGACCCGTTAGTTGCCAAGCAGAGGGTCTTGGAATGTGACCCCATGGGGCAAGGCGTGTAGCATGTAGAATGTGATTGATGTGGTGTGTGCATTGGCTTTGTACAGCCACATTCAATGGAGGAAAAACAAGAGCAGCGTTGTTGTGGAGATCGATGGACAGCCATGAGCAAACTAGTAGGTTGTGGTTGGGAGAGAAACACAGAAACTGTATTAATAGGTATTTACGTTCATAATAGTCTATAATTAGTGGCTTGTCTTCAAAAAGGTAATTCATGAGACTATGGGTTTGACTAGGCTTGAATACTTACTGTACATAAAAAAGTGTTAAATCAAATCTGGGGAACAATTAGCTACAATCTCATGAACATTGGAGTACTGATTTACATGAGTGATTAAGGTAACTGATACTATATTAAAATACTTAATCTGGGCTTGATTGATCTTGACTGGCGCAATGGAACCAATAGAGCAGTAACAAAAGTGTAAACCCCGCCCAATCTGGCACTCCAAACAGGCTAAAGCAAACGCAAAAAGCACTTGAAAGATCTTACCGACACAGTTCCTGCCGTCTGGGGTGAGCTGGAAGCCTGCGTTACAGATGCACTGGAAGCTTCCATCCATGTTGAGGCAGCGGCCGTTCTTACACAGAACCCCGTTGTGCAGGCACTCGTCAATGTCTGGTGAGGAAAGCGGTGTTGTATATGTGACTTGCCACCACTACCCCAGAATGCTGTACCAAATCCAATATAAACACCATTACAACAGTATACTACCCCTGCCCCTACCACTACACCGCAGCGCTGTACCAAATCCAATATAACGCCTCTGGCCCTAGACAGTTCCCTCTGGCCCTAGACAGTTCCCTCTGGCCCTAGACAGTTCCCTCTGGCCCTAGAGAGTTCCCTCTGGCCCTAGAGAGTTCCCTCTGGCCCTAGAGAGTTCCCTCTGGCCCTAGAGAGTTCCCTCTGGCCCTAGACAGTTCCCTCTGGCTCTAGACAGTTCCCTCTGGCTCTAGACAGTTCCCTCTGGCCCTAGACAGTTCCCTCTGGCCCTAGACAGTTCCCTCTGGCCCTAGACAGTTCCCTCTGGCCCTAGACAGTTCCCTCTGGCCCTAGACAGTTCCCTCTGGCCCAGACAGTTCCCTCTGGCCCAGACAGTTCCCTCTGGCTCTAGACAGTTCCCTCTGGCCCTAGACAGTTCCCTCTGGCCCTAGACAGTTCCCTCTGGCCCTAGACAGTTCCCTCTGGCCCTAGACAGTTCCCTCTGGCCCTAGACAGTTCCCTCTGACCCTAGACAGTTCCCTCTGAGCCTAGACAGTTCCCTCTGGCCCTAGACAGTTCCCTCTGGCCCTAGACAGTTCCCTCTGGCCCTAGACAGTTCCCTCTGGCCCTAGACAGTTCCCTCTGGCCCTAGACAGTTCCCTCTGGCCCTAGACAGTTCCCTCTGGCTCTAGACAGTTCCCTCTGGCCCTAGACAGTTCCCTCTGGCCCTAGACAGTTCCCTCTGACCCTAGACAGTTCCCTCTGACCCTAGACAGTTCCCTCTGACCCTAGACAGTTCCCTCTGACCCTAGACAGTTCCCTCTGGCTCTAGACAGTTCCCTCTGGCTCTAGACAGTTCCCTCTGGCTCTAGACAGTTCCCTCTGACCCTAGACAGTTCCTTCTGGCCCTAGACAGTTCCCTCTGGCACTAGACAGTTCCCTCTGGCCCTAGAGAGTTCCCTCTGGCCCTAGAGAGTTCCCTCTGGCCCTAGACAGTTCCCTCTGGCTCTAGACAGTTCCCTCTGGCTCTAGACAGTTCCCTCTGACCCTAGACAGTTCCTTCTGGCCCTAGACAGTTCCCTCTGGCACTAGACAGTTCCCTCTGGCCCTAGACAGTTCCCTCTGGCACTAGACAGTTCCCTCTGGCCCTAGACAGTTCCCTCTGGCTCTAGACAGTTCCCTCTGGCTCTAGACAGTTCCCTCTGGCCCTAGACAGTTCCCTCTGGCCCTAGACAGTTCCCTCTGGCCCTAGACAGTTCCCTCTGGCCCTAGACAGTTCCCTCTGGCCCTAGACAGTTCCCTCTGGCCCTAGACAGTTCCCTCTGGCCCTAGACAGTTCCCTCTGGCCCAGACAGTTCCCTCTGGCCCAGACAGTTCCCTCTGGCTCTAGACAGTTCCCTCTGGCCCTAGACAGTTCCCTCTGGCCCTAGACAGTTCCCTCTGGCCCTAGACAGTTCCCTCTGACCCTAGACAGTTCCCTCTGACCCTAGACAGTTCCCTCTGACCCTAGACAGTTCCCTCTGGCTCTAGACAGTTCCCTCTGGCTCTAGACAGTTCCCTCTGGCTCTAGACAGTTCCCTCTGGCCCTAGACAGTTCCTTCTGGCCCTAGACAGTTCCCTCTGGCACTAGACAGTTCCCTCTGGCCCTAGAGAGTTCCCTCTGGCCCTAGACAGTTCCCTCTGGCTCTAGACAGTTCCCTCTGGCTCTAGACAGTTCCCTCTGACCCTAGACAGTTCCTTCTGGCCCTAGACAGTTCCCTCTGGCACTAGACAGTTCCCTCTGGCCCTAGACAGTTCCCTCTGGCTCTAGACAGTTCCCTCTGGCTCTAGACAGTTCCCTCTGGCCCTAGACAGTTCCCTCTGGCCCTAGACAGTTCCCTCTGGCCCTAGACAGTTCCCTCTGGCCCTAGACAGTTCCCTCTGGCCCTAGACAGTTCCCTCTGGCCTAGACAGTTTCCTCTGGCCTAGACAGTTCCCTCTGCCCCTAGACAGTTCCCTCTGCCCCTAGACAGTTCCCTCTGGCCTAGACAGTTCCCTCTGGCCTAGACAGTTCCCTCTGGCCCTAGATGAAAGATGGGCAAGGAAACACAGATAAAAAATATAAAAAATCACTTCCGGGTTAGATTTCCTCAGGTTTTCGCCTGCAGAATCAGTTTTGTTATACTCACAGACAATATTTTGACCGTTTTGGAAACTTTGGAGTGTTTTCTATCCTAATCTGTAAATTATATGCATATTCTACGATCTGGACCTGAGAAATAGTCTGTTTACCTTGGGAACGTTATTTTAAAAAATTAAAAAAATCTGACCCCTAGCGTCAAGAGGCTAATTAGGTCCACTCCACTGTGAAGACAGACTCTCAGACACAGGCCTGGCTGGTTAAGGGTTTATGCCACAGACTCCGAGACACGTCTATGGTGACAGCATTGGTTCAACCTCTTTGAAAAGAATATATACAGAACCAGTCAAAAGTCTGGACACACCTACTCATTCAAGGGTTTTTCTTTATTTTTACTATTTTCTACATTGTAGAATAATAGTGAAGATATCAAAACTATGAAATAACACACAGAATCATGTAGTAACCAAAAAAGTGAGATTCTTCAAAGTAGCCACCCATTCTTCTGTATACCACCCCTACCTTGTCACAACACAACTGATTGGCTCAAACGCATTAAGAACGAAAGACATCCCACAAATTAACCTTTAACAAGGCACACCTGTTAATTGAAATGCATTCCAGGTGACTACCTCATGAAGCTGGTTGAGAGAATGCCAAGAGTGTGCAAAGCTGTCATCAAGGCAAAGGGTGGCTACTTTGAAGAATCTCACTTTTTTTGGTCACTACATGATTCCGTGTGTGTTATTTCATAGTTCTGATGTCTTCACTCTTATTCTACAATATAGAAAATAGTAAAAAAATTAAGAAAAACCCTGGAATGAGTAGGTGTGTCCAAACTTTTGAACTGTACTGTATATATACAGTATGTATGTATAAATAGACTCACCGATGCAGACCTGTTTCCCTGGGATTCTTTGGAACCCTGTGTGGCATTTGCAGTAGAAGGAACCGGCCGTGTTCACACAGTTCCCATTGGGGCAGGGGTCGGAGGAACACTCATCTACATCTATGTATTATCAGACATAGATTTATGTATTATCAGACATAGATTTATTAGAAATACAACCTAGAATCATCACGAGTTCACTTTTAGACAAGCTAGCCAGGAAAGGGTTAAAGTTAACTCATATAAATACACAGTACCTAACAGCCTCAGAAACGACGTTCACGAGATTAGTAATTCGCTCATCTTAGATAATATTAATATATTAGCCATTTCTGAGACTCACTTAGACAGCAGCTTTGATGATACAGTAGAAGGAATACAAAAGATATAACATCTATAGAAAAGACAGGAATGTCTACGGGGGAGGTGTTGCTGTATCTATTCAGAGCCATATTCCTGTAAAGCTCAGAGAGGATCTCATGACAAATGAAGTAGAAGTGCTGTGGTTGCAGGTTCACCTGCCTCATCTGAAGCCTCTTCTTTTAGGGTGCTGCTGTAGGGCACCACATGCTAACAGTCAGTATCTGGAGAATATGTGTGTGATGTTAGATAAGGTCTCTGATGCTAACAGTCAGTATCTGGAGAATATGTGTGTGATGTTAGATAAGGTCTCTGATGCTAACAGTCAGTATCTGGAGAATATGTGTGTGATGTTAGATAAGGTCTCTGATGCTAACAGTCAGTATCTGGAGAATATGTGTGTGATGTTAGATAATGTCTCTGATGCTAACAGTCAGTATCTGGAGAATATGTGTGTGACGTTAGATAATGTCTCTGATGCTAACAGTCAGTATCTGGAGAATATGTGTGTGATGTTAGATAATGTCTCTGATGCTAACAGTCAGTATCTGGAGAATATGTGTGTGATGTTAGATAAGGTCTCTGATGCTAACCGTCAGTATCTGGAGAATATGTGTGTGATGTTAGATAAGGTCTCTGATGCTAACAGAGAAATTTATTTTCTGGGTGACCTGAACATTGACTGGTTATCATCTAGCTGTCCTCTCAAGAGGAAGCTTCTTTTTATTTTATTTTTTAATATCTTGTGTAATAATGTAATATCTTATGTTGTTCTTGTCTATAACTGTTCTGTACTTTGTAATGTATTTGTATGTTTTATGTGGCCCCCAGGAAGAGTAGCTGCTGCATGTGCAGTAGCTAATGGCCTCAAGGAAGAGTAGCTGCTGCATGTACAGTAGTTAATGGCCCCAAGGAAGAGTAGCTGCTGCATGTGCAGTAGCTAATGGACCCCAGGAAGAGTAGCTACTGCATGTACAGTAGCTAATGGCCCCAAGGAAGAGTAGCTGCTGCATGTGCAGTAGCTAATGGCCCCCAGGAAGAGTAGCTGCTGCATGTGCAGTATCTAATGGACCCCAGGAAGAGTAGCTGCTACATGTGCAGTAGCTAATGGCCTCCAGGAAGAGTAGCTGCTGCATGTGCAGTAGTTAATGGACCCCAGGAAGAGTAGCTGCTGCATGTGCAGTAGCTAATGGCCCCCAGGAAGAGTAGCTGCTGCATGTGCAGTAGCTAATGGCCTCCAGGAAGAGTAGCTACTGCATGTGCAGTAACTAATGGCCCCCAGGAAGAGTAGCTGCTGCATGTGCAGTAGCTAATGGCCTCCAGGAAGAGTAGCTACTGCATGTGCAGTAGCTAATGGACCCCAGGAAGAGTAGCTGCTGCATGTGCAGTAGCTAATGGCCTCCAGGAAGAGTAGCTGCTGCATGTACAGTAGCTAATGGCCTCAAGGATGAGTAGCTGCTGCATGTGCAGTAGCTAATGGCCCCAAGGAAGAGTAGCTGCTGCATGTACAGTAGCTAATGGCCTCAAGGAAGAGTAGCTGCTGCATGTACAGTAGCTAATGGCCCCCAGGAAGAGTAGCTGCTGCATGTTCAGTAGCTAATGGCCTCCAGGAAGAGTAGCTGCTGCATGTGCAGTAGCTAATGGCCTCCAGGAAGAGTAGCTGCTGCATGTGCAGTAGCTAATGGCCTCCAGGAAGAGTAGCTGCTGCATGTTCAGTAGCTAATGGCCCCCATGAAGAGTAGCTGCTGCATGTGCAGTAGCTAATGGCCCCCATGAAGAGTAGCTGCTGCATGTTCAGTAGCTAATGGCCCCCATGAAGAGTAGCTGCTGCATGTTCAGTAGCTAATGGCCCCCAGGAAGAGTAGCTGCTGCATGTGCAGTAGCTAATGGCCTCAAGGATGAGTAGCTGCTGCATGTTCAGTAGCTAATGGGGATCCTAATAAACTAAACTAAACATCTGTGGATAGAAAGTGGACCTTCTGAGAGGACATTTGGGAGAAGGGTCGATGGGCCAGTGGTCTTTCTGGGTTTGACTATTAACTCTTGAATACTTGAAATGTGCTGCCACAATGCTTTCTTATTGCTGTACAGTATTGACAGAGCAAACTTTACTTTTTAACAACACACAGTGTTAATGCCCCACAATGTTAACATCGAAACTTTTAAAGTGTACATATGGGATCATCTGAAAAAGTGTTGAAACATTTTAAAAGTGTTAGTCAACCAATCAAGAACACCAGAGTTCCTGGTATCCCAACACTGTGGGCGTTGGAACTAACATTTTAAAAGTGTTAGCCAATCAATCAAGAACACCAGAGTTCCTGGTATCCCAACACTGTGGGCGTTGGAACTAACATTTTAAAAGTGTTAGCCAATCAATCAAGAACACCAGAGTTCCTGGTATCCCAACACTGTGGGTGTTGGATTTTAAAAGTGTTAGCCAATCAATCAAAGACATGTATAAAAACACATTAAAATATATTAATGTATAATTACTATACTGTACCTGCACATTCTTGGCGAGTGTCCAGAGTGTAGCCATTGTTGCACTCGCAGCGGTAGCTAGAGCCCACGAGGATGCAGCGACTGTGCAGACACAGGTTGGGCAGCTGCTTACAGACGTTTATCGTCTGGTTCAGAGTCGCTGTGCCTGTCCAACATACCCCATTGTAGCTCATCACAATGAGTGTGCTTTCCCCTCCATCCATCCCTATACATTCACCCCTCAATCCATCTACAGTGCATTTGGAAAGTATTAAGACCTTGTGACTTTTTCCACATTTTGTTACGTTAAAGCCTTATTCTAAAATGTATTAAAACACATTTTCCCCTTATCAATCTTCACACAATACCCCATTAAAAAAACTGCAAAAATGTAGAAAGTTTTGTAAATGTATAAAATGTTTCAAAAAATATGGAAATATGACATTTACATAAGTATTCAGACCCTTTTACCCAGTACTTTATTGAAGCACGGTTGGCAGCAATTACAGCCTTGAGTCTTCTTGGGTGTGATGCTACAAGCTTGGCACACATATATTTGGAGAGTTTCTCCAATTCTTCTCTGAAGGTCCTTTCAAGCGCTGTCAGGTTGGATGGGGAGTGTCGCTGCACAGCTATTTTCAGGTCTCTCCAGAGATGTTTGATCGGGTTCAAGTCCGGGCTCTGGCTGGCCACTCAAGGACATTCAGAGATGTGTCCCGAAGCTACTCCTGCGTTGTCTTGGCTGTGTGCTTAGGGTCGTTGTCCTGTTGGAAGGTGAAACTTCGCCCCAGTCTGAGGTCCTGAGCGCTCTGGAGCAGGTTTTAAGGATCTCTCTGTACTTTGCTCCGTTTGTCTTTCCCTCAATCCTGACTAGTCTCCCAGTCCCTGCCGCTGAAAAACATCCCCACTGCATGATGCTGCCACCACCATGCTTCACCGTAGGGATGGTGTCAGGTTTCCTCCAGACGTGACGCTTGGCATTCAGGCCAAAGAGTTCAATCTTAGTTTCATCATGCCAGATAATCTTGTTTCTCATGGTCTGAGAGTCCTTTAGGTGCCATTTGGCAAAATGGTGGGCTGTGGGCTGTCATGTGCTTTTTACTGAAGAGTGGCTTCCGTCTGGTCACTCTACCATAAAGGCCTGATTGGTGGAGTGCTGCAGAGATCGTTGTCATTCTGGAAGTTTCTCCCATCTCCACAAAGGAACTCTGAAGCTCTGTCAGTGACCATCGGGTTCTTGGTCACCTCCCTGACCAAGGCCCTTCTCCCCAGATTGAGCAGTTTGGCCGGATGGCCAGCTCTAGGAAGAGTCTTGGTGGTTCCAAACCTCTTCCATTTAAGAATGATGGAGGCCTCTGTGTTCTTGGGGACCTTCAATGCTGCAGAATGTTTTCTAGCACCCTTCCCCAGATCTGTGCCTCGACACAATCCTGTCTAGGAGCTCTACGGACAATTCCTTCGACCCCTTGGCTTGGTTTTTGCTCTGACATGCACTGTCAACTGTGGGACCTTATATAGACAGGTGTGTGCCTTTCCAAATCATATCCAATCAATTGAATTTACCACAGGTGGACTCCAAGTTATAGAAACATCTCAAGGATGATCAATGTAAACAGGATGCACCTGAGCTCCATTTAGAGTCTCATAGCAAAGGTCTGAATACTTATGTAAATAAGGTATTTCTGTTTTATTTTTAATACATTTGCAAACATTTCTAAAAACCTGTTAACACTTAGTCATTATGGGGTATTGTGTGTAGATTGATGAGGATTTTATTTTATTTTATCCATTTTAGAATGAGGCTGTAACGTAACAAAATGTGGAAAAAGTCATGGGGTCTGAATACTTTCCGAATGCACTGTATGTAGATACTGTACACATCTTACAGCTTGCAGAGCCTATGCTATCTGTTGAATGTGTGGGTGCTTCTAGTGCATGTGGAGGTTTCCTTACCTAAGTCTGGCCTTTGTCCATTTCCATTAGGAACCCCTTGGCCATTCAGTGTTGGATCGTAGCCACTGCTGGGTCTAGATGGATCATAGCCACCATTGGGTCTGGATGGGTCATACCCACCATTGGGTCTGGATGGGTCATACCCCCCCTTGGGTCTAGATGGATCATAGCCACCATTGGGTCTAGATGGATCATAGCCACCATTGGGTCTAGATGGATCATAGCCACCATTGGGGCTGGACGGGTCGTTGCCACCATTGGGCCTTTGAGGGATCAAAGGATTTAGAGGATTCATGGGGTTGGGTCTCCCTCCAAAGTCTCCATCTGGGTAGGGTAGGACTCCTTGGACACACAGTCGGCGGTACTCCTCTGGGGGACGGTGAGACAAAGGTCAAGATGTTAGTCAGCAGTGAGAGGAAAGGTCATCTGGATGATGGTGGAACAGGTTTGAAAAGTTCAAACATCAATAGGTTTGCCAGCAGTGAGAGTAGAGGTCAAAGGTCAAAACTACAGTGTGCCTTGAAACAGATCATGTCTAAGGACACTAAGCCATACTACTTCAAACCCTTAACCATGTCTCTCTTTGACATCAAAGTATAAAGTCAGTTGGTTGCTCTGAGAGGACACAAATACTCTCTAACGCTCTCTATATGATCTAAAGCAATCACAAACTACGGTCATGTTCTGTAGGCCACAACACAGCAACATGTTTGAAGGTTTTATAAACATCATTAGACAAGTTCAAGTTCTCCTACGTTTCTCCCATTTTGTGTTACTTACCGAACACCCAGCAGACGTTCCGGCCCCCACAAACATGAGTTGCTCACCCCTGTCCTCTACACTTGAGGTGAAACGAACCTGAGTTGCTCACCCCTGTCCTCTAGACTGAGGTGAAACCTACCTGAATTGCTCACCCCTGTCCTCTAGACTGAGGTGAAACCTACCTGAGTTGCTCACCCCTGTTCTCTAGATTTGAGGTGAAACCAACCTGAGTTGCTCACCCCTGTCCTCTAGACTGAGGTGAAACCTACCTGAGTTGCTCACCCCTGTCCTGTAGACTTGAGGTGAAACCAACCTGAGTTGCTCACCCCTGTCCTCTAGACTGAGGTGAAACCAACCTGAGTTGCTCACCCCTGTCCTCTAGACTGAGGTGAAACCTACCTGAGTTGCTCACCCCTGTCCTCTAGACTGAGGTGAAACCTACCTGAGTTGCTCACCCCTGTCCTCTAGATTTGAGTTGAAACCAACCTGAGTTGCTCACCCCTGTCCTCTAGACTGAGGTGAAACCAACCTGAGTTGCTCACCCCTGTCCTCTAGATTTGAGTTGAAACCAACCTGAGTTGCTCACCGCTGTCCTCTAGATTTGAGTTGAAACCAACCTGAGTTGCTCACCGCTGTCCTGTAGATTTGAGGTGAAACCAACCTGAGTTGCTCACCGCTGTCCTCTAGATTTGAGGTGAAACCAACCTGAGTTGCTCACCGCTGTCCTCTAGATTTGAGGTGAAACCTACCTGAGTTGCTCACCGCTGTCCTCTAGATTTGAGGTGAAACCAACCTGAGTTGCTCACCGCTGTCCTCTAGATTTGAGTTGAAACCAACCTGAGTTGCTCACCGCTGTCCTCTAGGTTTGAGTTGAAACCAACCTGAGTTGCTCACCCCTGTCCTCCAGATTTGAGGTGAAACCAACCTGAGTTGCTCACCGCTGTCCTGTAGATTTGAGGTGAAACCAACCGGAGTTGCTCACCGCTGTCCTCTAGATTTGAGGTGAAACCAACCTGAGTTGCTCACCGCTGTCCTCTAGATTTGAGGTGAAACCTACCTGAGTTGCTCACTGCTGTCTTCTAGATTTGAGATGAAACCAAAGCAACACATGCCTGTGAAGTAGGATTTGGAGGAACAGGTATCCTGTGTGCTATGCCCAGTCTGGGGTGGGAGCCAGAGGAAATGGGGGAGAGTGCCAGGGGCTTTCAGAGCCCTCCAGTCTGCCCTGACATTACCAAGGTACCATTCTGTTACCGCCTGCAGCAGCAGAACACTATCTGTTACCGCATGACAGGCACTTTGGGCTCAGCATCAGATTCAGCAGTTCTCCAACCTGCCTCAGGTTTTCATGGGCTTTTTACAATGAGGTGCAGTTAAGGGCAGAACTTACATAACTCTAGAGAGAGATATAACGATGGTTTTGACGTTGAAGTAGCTAATAATGATACAGAGAATTATAACTATGGAAATGTCAAAAGGTTTTGACGTTGAAGTAGTGTCACGGATCCCCCCCCCGTACTACTGCTCATTACGTTCACCAGCTCCGGAGGTCTACGTCACTGGCCTTCTAGGCGCCATTGAACGGGATTCATCACCACCAACCCCGGACTGTCTTGTCTCATTACGCACACCTGGTTCCCATTCCCCCTGCTTAGTACAGTGGCAAGAAAAAGTATGTGAACCCTTTGGAATTACCTGGACTTCTGTATAAATTGGTCATAAAATTTGATCTGATCTTCATCTAAGTCACAACAAAAGACCAACACAGTCTGCTTAAACTAATAACACACAAACAATTATACGTTTTCATGTCTTTATTGAACACACCGTGTAAACATTCACAGTGCAAGGTGGGAAAAGTATGTGAACCCTTGGATTTAATAACTGGTTGACCCTCCTTTGGCAGTAATAACCTCAACCAAACATTTTATGTAGTTGTGGATCAGACCAGCACAACAGTCAGGAGGAATTTTGGACCATTCCTCTTTACAAAACTGTTTCAGTTCAGCAATATTCTTGGGATGTCTGGTGTGAACCGCTTTCGTGAGGTCATGCCACAGCATCTCAATCGGGTTGAGGTCAGGACTCTGACTGGGCCACTCCAGAAGGAGTATTTTCTTCTGTTTTGAAGCATTTCTGTCGTTGATTTACTTCTGTGTTTTGGATCGTTGTCCTGTTGCATCACCCAACTTCTGTTGAGCTTCAATTGGAGGACACATAAGCCTAACATTCTCCTGCAAAATGTCTTGATAAACTTGGGAATTCATTTTTCCGTCGATGATAGCAAGCTGTCCAGGGCCTGAGGCAGCAAAGCAGATCCAAACCATGTTGCTCCCTTCACAAGACTTTACAGTTGGGATGAGGTTTTGATGTTGGTGTGCTGTGCTTTTTTAGCGCTGTGGAACATCCAGATGCTCTTTTGCTATCTTCGGACGTGCAGCAATGTTTCTTTTGGACAGCAGTTGCTTCTTCCGTGGTGTCCTCCCATGAACACCATTCTTGTTTAGTGTTTTACGTATCGTAGACTCGTCAGCAGAGATGTTAGCATGTTCCAGAGATTTCTGTAAGTCTTTAGTTGACACTCTAGGATTGTTCTTAACCTCATTGAGCATTCTGCGCTGTGCTCTTGCAGGCATCTTTGCAGGACGCCCACTCCTAGGGAAAGTAGCAACAGTGTTGAACATTCTCCATTTATAGACAATTTGTCTTACCGTGGACTGATGAACATCAAGGCTGTTAGAGATGCTTTTGTAACCCTTTACAGCTTTATGCAAGTCAACAGTCTTCTGAGATCTCTTTTCGAGGCATGGTTCACATCAGGCAGTGCTTCTTTTGAATAGCAAACTCAAATTTTTGGAGTGTTTTTTTATAGGGCAGGGCAGCTCTAACCAACATCTCTAATCTCGTCTCAATGATTGTACTCCAGCTTAACTGACTCCTGACTACACAGTGAATGTTTAAATGATGTATTCAATATAGACCTGAAAAATTAAATAATTTGTGTGTTCAGATCTAATTTAATGACCAATTTATGCAGAAATCCAGATAATGGATTTACTGAAGACTTATCTCTTCAGTAGGTCATATGATTGAGTGTAGTCTGGCCCAGGAGTGTGAAGGTGAACGGAAAGGCTCTGGAGCAACGAACCGCCCTTGCTGTCTCTGCCTGGCTGGTTCCCCTCTCTCCATTGGGATTCTCTGCCTCTAACCCTATTACAGGGGCTGAGTCACTGGCTTACTGGTGCTCTTTCATGCCGTCCCTAGGAGGGGTGCGTCACTTGAGTGGGTTGAGTCACTGACGTGATCTTCCTGTCTGGGTTGCTGTACTTCTCCGGTGTCCTGTGTGAATTTGGGTATGCTCTCTCTAATTCTCTCCTTCTCTCTTTCTTTCTCTCTCTCGGAGGACCTGAGCCCTAGGACCATGCGTCAGGACTACCGGGCATGATGACTCCTTGCTGTCCCCAGTCCACCTGGCCTTGCTGCTGTTCCAGTTTCAACTGTTCTGCCTGCGGCTATGGAACCCTGACCTGTCCACCGTACGTGCTACCTGTCCCAGACCTGCTGTTTTCAACTCTCTAGAGACTGCAGGAGCGGTAGAGATACTCTTAATGATCGGCTATGAAAAGCCAACTGACATTTACTCCTGAGGTGCTGACTTGCTACACCCTCGATAACTAATGTGATTATTATTATTTGACCATGCTGGTCATTTATGAACATTTGAACATCTTGGCCATGTTCTGTTATAATCTCCACCCGGCACAGCCAGAAGAGGACTAGCCACCCCTCATAGCCTGGTTCCTCTCTAGGTTTCTTCCTAGGTTTTGGCCTTTCTAGGGAGTTTTTCCTAGCCACCATGCTTCTACACCTGCATTGCTTGCTATTTGGGGTTTTAGGCTGGGTTTCTGTACAGCACTTCGAGATATTAGCTGATGTACGAAGGGCTATATAAATAAATTTGATTTGATTTGATAATTCCAAAGGGTTCACATACTTTTTTTTGCCACTGTATGTGTATATATGTGCCCTCTGTTCCCCATTGTCCTTGTCGGTTATTGTTACCATGTCCGCTGGTCGTGTGAGTACCTGTGCTATTGTATCGGCTTCCACGCTACGTCTTATTGTGCACTCGTTTTACGAGTCTCGTCCCATGGATTATTTAGAGGTTTACACCTCGCTCTTTTGTTTGGGTGGAGAAAATTAAAAAAAACTATTACGTATTCCTTCGCCTGTCTCCAATCATTATACAACGTGACAAGTAGCTGATAATGATACAGAGAGATATAACTATGGTGCTTCTACACCTGCATTGCTTCCTGTTTGGGGGTTTTAGGCTGGGTTTCTGTACAGCACTTTGTGACATCAGCTGATGTAAGAAGGGCTTTATAAATACATTTGATTGATTGATTGATTGAAATGTCTAAAGGTTTTGACGTTGAAGTAGCTAATAATGATAGTCATTTACACATGACACTGCATAAGGTATGGCGATAGGCAACCCTGGTCTTAATTGAATCGATTAGCTAAGTCAAGGCCATAATTGGTTGACTCAAGTGTTTTGAGTAGAATAGGAGATTGTCACTACTAACAAATTATATATCTTCATTGTAAATGTTGCATCACACTAACTAAGAACCAGGCTTGCCAACCAAACATTGGCATAGGGGGAATATTATAGATTGGTGACTCACCTGATCCTCGGGCGGGGCATATTTCAGGCAGTGACCCTTGTGCCCAGCAGCGTCCGCTGTCACAGCAGCATGTGGCCTTACTGAAGAGGCCGGGCAGCTCCTGGGCACAGCGCCCGTTCAGCAGACCCCCGAAACACAAGCCTGCCTGCTGGTCTGAGAGAGCGGGAACAAGACATGGCATCACACAGTTAACACACATACTGTACACCTTGTCGTAGGTCTGCCAGGGTGAGAGGCAGACGAACAGGTAGAGAGACAGGGCGACAGCCAGACATGCAGACAGACAGGCAGGCAGACAGGCAGACAGGCAGCGAGACAGGCAGACAGACAGGCACATCCACAAGGCCGTCGTGTGGTGTATGGGTACATGCCTAATAATTCACCCAATGTTTCAAAATGTGCTAATTCATCCTTCTCATATCTTTACCATTTGAATTCCGTAACACTGTTGCTAATTTCACTCAGCTAATAGCTCCTTTATTTCCCCCGTCGACCTGTGGCGACCTTTACATTTTGTCGTAAATACGGGGAAGCACTTTGACATCGTTTTCACATGACTCCTTGATGTGGACGACATGTGAAATGTTACAGACATCTATCAGGGGCATTTAGACGAAGTAAAAAAAACACACCGTCATGACTGAAAATGAAGCGTTTGGTGTTTTTGCTACTTCGGTTCGTGAAAACACAGTGTCCTAAGCCAGCCCATGACAAACACTGGTATGTGTGTTGTACTGCTGTAATTAACAACACCAACAACACTGTTGGTACATAGTTACTAAATACTTTGTAATGACATAGAAATGCAGTGGAACAGATGTTGATGTTTTGTTATTGCACAAGCGGAAAACATTGGAACAGTGTTGTTTCTTTGGGGGGGGTTGTTTTATTTAACCTTTATTTAACTAGGCAAGTCAGTTAAGAACTAATTCTTATTTACAATGACGGCCTACGAACAGTGAGTTAACTGCCTTGTTCAGGGGCAGAATACAGTGGAACAGTGTTGTTATACAGTGGAACAGTGTTGTGTTCCAGACCATCTAAAGTGAGACAGATTGGACACCAAGACCGGAGCAAATCGGGTCCGAGTCAAGACCGAGACCAGAGGGGCGAGACTGAGTCAAGACCGAGACCGGAAGGGCGATACTGAGTCAAGACCGAGACCGGAAGGGCGAGACCGAGTCAAGACCGAGACCGGAGGGGCAGGGGGGCGAGACCGAGTCAAGACCGAGACCGGAAGGGCGAGACCGAGTCAAGACCGAGAACGGAAGGGTGAGACCGAGTCAAGACCGAGACCGGAAGGGCAAGACCGAGTCAAGAGCGAGACCGGAGGGGCGAGACCGAGTCAAGAGCGAGACCGGAGGGGCGAGACCGAGTCAAGACCGAGACCGGAAGGGCGAGACCGAGTCAAGACCGATACTGGGAGGGGCAAGACTGAGTCAAGACCGAGACCGGAAGGGCGAGACCGAGTCAAGACCGAGACCGGAAGGGCAAGACCGAGTCAAGAGCGAGACCGGAGGGGCGAGACCGAGTCAAGACCGAGACCGGAAGGGCGAGACCGAGTCAAGACCGATACTGGGAGGGGCAAGACTGAGTCAAGACCGAGACCGGAAGGGCGAGACTGAGTCAAGACCGAGACCGGAGGGGCAGGGGGGCGAGACCGAGTCAAGACCGAGACTGAGTCAAGATCAAGACCGGAGGGGCGAGACCGAGTCAAGAATGCGACCGTAGGGGTGAGATTGAGTCAAGACCGAGACCTGAGGGGCGGAGGGCAAAACCGAGTCAAGACCGAGACTGGGAGGGGCAAGACCGAGTCAAGACCGAGAACGAAGGGGCGAGACCGAGTCAAGACCGAGACCGGAGGGGCAAGACCGAGTCAAGACCGAGAACGAAGGGGCGAGACCGAGTCAAGACCGAGACCGGAGGGGTGGGGTGCGAGACCGAGTCAAGACCGAGACCGGAGGGGTGGGGACGAGACCGAGTCAAGACCGATACCGAAGGGGCGAGACCGAGATCAGGGGGGCAAGATCGAGTAAAGACCAAGACAAGACCGAGACTGGGAGAGGGACAAGGGGTCCGAGACCGAGTCAAGACCAAGACCAGAAAACTGCGAGTCCAATCCAATTTATGATTGTAATTTTGTCAAATCACCACCATAATAAGAGTTCAACATGTTCAGTATTTCTGAACAACATATGGATTCTTTAGACATTCCGAATAGTGGAAAAAATGCATGCTGGGGGAAAATAGAGACACTACAGATTATTCCTAATCCAAACTAACCCGAAGGGCTATAGGTTCACCACTGAAGGCCTATAGGTTCACCACTGAAGGCCTATAGGTTCACCACTGAAGGCCTATAGGTTCACCCCTGAAGGCCTATAGGTTCACCACTGAAGGCCTATAGGTTCACCCCTGAAGGCCTATAGGTTCACCACTGAAGGCCTATAGGTTCACCACTGAAGGTCTATAGGTTCACCACTGAAGGTCTATAGATTCACCACTGTACTAACATGTCTATAATAGATATATAAAGGCTGTTAAGATATTAATATTTCCAGAAAGGAGTGTATATATTATATATATCACTGTCCGAGACCATGTCAAGACCGAGTACGAATGTATCCGACACCGAGACAAGACCGAGTACGAATATATCCGACACTGAGACAAGACCGAGTACGAATGTATCCGACACTGAGTCAAGACCGAGTACGAATGTATCCGACACTGAGACAAGACCGAGTACGAATGTATCCGACACTGAGACAAGACCGAGTACGAATGTATCCGACACTGAGACAAGACCGAGTACGAATATATCCGACACTGAGACAAGACCGAGTACGAATGTATCCGACACTGAGACAAGACCGAGTACGAATGTATCCGACACTGAGACAAGACCGAGTACGAATGTACCCGACACTGAGACAAGACCGAGTACGAATGTATCCGACACTGAGACAAGACCGAGTACGAATATATCCGACACTGAGACAAGACCGAGTACGAATGTATCCGACACTGAGACAAGACCGAGTACGAATATATCCAACACTGAGACAAGACCGAGTACGAATATATCCGACACCGAGACAAGACCGAGTACGAATGTAACCGACATGTGGTCTCGAGACTGGACTTGAGTACTACAACACTACAGTGGAATTCACACACGTAGACACACACATTGATCGTATAGTTAGTTAACACACAAAACACACATATGTAGGCACACACACACACACACACACACACACACACACACACACACACACACACACACACACACACACACACACACACACACACACACACACACACACACACACACACACACACACACACACACACACACACACACACACACACAGTACTTCAGCTTGGTGTCGCCAGAAATCCCCTTTTTAAACACAAAACCTTTATGGCTGCATATTTCGACAGTGTGGTGTGAGAGATGGCTGAGCATCCTACGGTAGCCTGGCTGACTCTACTGTATATAGGTCAGCAGGGAACTTCTGAAGAATGAGAGTCCCAAATGGCACCCTATTCCCTATATAGTGCACTACTTTTGACCAAATAGGGTGCAGCCCTAGTCTTGTCTGACATCCGTGGCTCGAAGGCCTGTATGCACATGTGGGCCTCAATAAAGAGCAGCGTTTTTTTGTTGTTCTAGATACAGTAGAGACCCCGTGTTTAAAGTACACATTCAGGAATGTAACACCACAATGGAAATGCTGAAATGCACATATGTTGTAATTATATCTGCATCTACAAAATGTTAATCACGGGGGGGAGCTGTTATTGATTACAAATGTATTTCACAATGCTCCAACAAAAACATAACCCTGATCTTAGAAATTATATCCAAAATAAATATACACCCTTTGGGGAAAATCATGGGGGATCCACATCACATCCACCAATCGCAAACCAAAACCCAGATGTTACCATTAGTTGACTTGCACAGCTAAACGTTTCTGTTATTTTTCTAATTTGCAAATAAATACAGAATGCCAATTGGCTCCTTTCATTGTTCTAGTGGTCATAAGGATGAATTCTATCAGAGACCATAAACCTGTACTCACACGCACAGCAGTGTTCTCCAATATTGAACCGTTGGCTTTCATATTTTCCCGAATTAATCAGCGCGTCTCAAGCAATTTCTCCAACTGTCAACACGTTCAGATGAATAGAGGAGGCGTACATGGAGCCGCATTGGTTGGGAATT
The DNA here is from genome assembly GCF_045679555.1 of Salvelinus alpinus. Classification (NCBI taxonomy): domain Eukaryota; kingdom Metazoa; phylum Chordata; class Actinopteri; order Salmoniformes; family Salmonidae; genus Salvelinus; species Salvelinus alpinus. The sequence goes on along the minus strand of NC_092103.1, from coordinate 44,082,025 downwards.
GTGGGAAGGTATGTGCTCGAGCTGTACGTTGGTTTTAGAGCTGCGTAGATGTCACAAAGGGATGCAGACTATCGCGTCTCTGCGTCTTTGCACTCTGGATTACTCTTAAAGAACACTCTCTAAGGAGCCCCACTCATCCCCTATCAACAGGTCTAGCATTAGCTTCCCCTCCCCCAATCCTAACCTTAAGCATTAATAGGGGAAATGCAAAACTGACCAAAGATCAGCATCTAGGAGCAACTTCCCCCTATTTTATTTATTCCACCTTTATTTAACCAGGTAGGCTAGTTGAGAACAAGTTCTCATTTACAACTGAGACATGGCCAAGATAAAGCAAAGCAGTGCGACACAAACAACAACACAGAGTTACACATGGAATAAACAAACATACAGTCAATAATACAATAGAAAAAAGTCTATATACAGTGTGTGCAAATGAGGTAGGATAAGGGAGATATGGCAATAAAGAGGCCATAGTGGCAAAATAATTACAATATAGCAATTAAACACTGCAGTGATAGACGTGCAGAAGATGAGTGTGCAAGTAGAGATACTGGGATGCAAAGGAGCAAAATAAAAATAAAAAATAACAGTATGGGGATGAGGTAGTTGGATGGGCTATTTACAGATGGGCTATGTACAGGTGCAGTGATCTGTGAGCTGCTCTGACAGCTGGTGCTTAAAGTTAGTGAGGGAGATATGAGTCTCCAGCTTCAGTGATTTTTTCAGTTCGTTCCAGTCATTGGCAGCAGAGAACTGGAAGGAAAGACGGCCAAAGGAGGAACTGGCTTCGGGGGTGACCAGTGAAATATACCTGCTGGACCGCGTGCTACGGGTGGGTGTTGCTATGGTGACCATGGAGCTGAGATAAGGCGGGGCTTTACCTAGCAAAGACTTATAGATGACCTGGAGCCAGTGGGTTTGGCGACGAATATGAAGCGAGGGCCAGCCAACGAGAGCATACAGGTCGCAGTGGTGGGTAGTATATGGGGCTTTGGTGACAAAATGGATGGCACTGTGATAGCAAATTGGATACAGCCTGAGTAGAGTGTTGGAGGCTATTTTGTAAATGACATCACCGAAGTCAAGGATCGGTAGGATAGTCAGTTTTACGAGGCAGCATGAGTTTTACGTTTGGCAGCATGAGTGAAGGATGCTTTGTTGCGAAATAGGAAGCCGATTCTAGATTTGATTTTGGATTGGAGATGCTTAATGTGAGTTTGGAAGGAGAGTTTACAGTCTAACCAGACACCTAGGTATTTGTAGTTGTCCACATATTCTAAGTCAGAACCGTCCAGAGTAGTGATGCTGGACGGGCGGGCAGGTGTGGGCAGCGATAGGTTGAAGATCATGCATTTAGTTTTACTTGCATTTAAGAGCAGTTGGAGGCCACGGAAGGAGAGTTGTATGGTATTGAAGCTCATCTGGAGGTTAGTTAACACAGTGTCCAAAGAAAGGCCAGAAGTATACAGAATAGTGTCGTCTGCGTAGAGGTGGATCAGAGAATCACCAGCAGCAAGAGCGACACCATCGATATATACAGAGAAGAGAGTCGGCCTGAGAATTGAACCCTGTGGCACCCCCATAGAGACTGTCAGAGGTCCGGACAATAGGCCCTCCGATTTGACACACAGAACTCTGTCTGAGAAGTAGTTGGTGAACCAGGCGAGGCAGTCATTTGAGAAACCAAGGCTGTTGAGTCTGCCAATAAGAATGTGGTGATTGACAGAGTCGAAAGCCTTGGCCAGGTCAATGAATACAGCTGCACAGTTTTGTCTCTTATTGATGGTGGTTATGATATCGTTTAGGACCTTGAGCGTGGCTGAGGTGCACCCATGACCAGCTCTGAAACCAGATTGCATAGTGGAGAAGGTACGGTGAGATTCGAAATGGTCGGTAATCTTTTTGTTAGCTTGGCTTTCAAAGACCTTAGAAAGGCAGGGTAGAATAGATATAGGTCTGTAGCAGTTTGGGTCTAGAGTGTCTCCCCTTTGAAGAGGGGGATGACCGAAGCAGATTTCCAATCTTTGGGGATCTCAGACGATACGAAAGAGAGGTTAAACAGGCTAGTAATAGGGGTTGCAACAATTTCTGCGGATCATTTTAGAAAGAGAGGGTCCAGATTGTCTAGCCCGACTGATTTGTAGGGGTCTAGATTTTGCAGCTCTTTCAGAACATCAGCTTTATGGATTTGGGTGAAGGAGAAATGGGGGAGGCTTGGACAAGTTGCTGTGGGGGATACAGGGCTGTTGACCAGGGTAGGGGTGGAAAGCATGGCCAGCCGTAGAAAAATGCTTATTGAAATTCTCAATTATAGTGGATTTATCGGTGGTGACAGTGTTTCCTAGCCTCAGTGCAATGGGCAGCTGGGAGGAGGTGCTCTTATTCTCCATGGACTTTACAGTGTCCCAGAACTTGTTGAAGTTTGTGCTACAGGATGCAAATTTCTGTTTGAAAAAGCTAACGTTTGCTTTCCTACCTGCCTGTGTTAACTAACCCCTACACCACCATAACATTTGCCAACCCTCTTGGAGAGCTACTTTTGTTCCAGCCCAACACACCTGGCTGGGCTGTATTCATTAGGAATCAAAACAAAGAAAACGGACTGAAACAGAGATGACTCCCTGAACTTGTCCAATGAGGAACACTTGTTTTGCTACAATTATTTTGCCACGTTGTGCTCTTGTAACATTATAGCTTCAGTCACTCTCCTCGCCCCTACCTGGGCTCGAACCAGGGAACCTCTGCACACATCAACAACAGTCACCCTCTACTTCACGGTCTCAGAGCGAGTGACGTCACCGATTGAAACACTATTAGCGCACACCACCGCTAACTAGCTAGCCATTTCACATCGGTTACACTCACCCCCCTTTTGACCTCCACCTTTTCTGCAGCAACCAGTGATCCGGGTCAACAGCATCAATGTATCAGTATAGCTTCCGTCCCTCTCCTCGCCCCTACCTGGGCTTGAACCAGGAACCCTCTGCACACATCAACAACTGACACCCACGAAGCATCGTTACCCATCGCGCAACAAAAGCCGCAGCCCTTGCAGAGCAAGGGGAACAACTACTTCACGGTCTCAGAGCGAGTGACGTCACCGATTGAAATGCTATTAGCGCACACCACCGCTAACTAGCTAGCCATTTCACATCGGTTACACTCTAATGAATAGTGCCCTGGTTCTACTAATCAGCTGCTGATCAGGACCTTGATTAGCTGTATCAGGGCTGGAGGGCTTTAACAAAAAACCTGCATTCCCTGTGGCTTCACTAATTGGCAAAGTAGTCCACAAACCTTGTGCGCTTTAGATCTACATCCAACACTAGTGAAAAGACTAACCAAACCCAGGAGCTTGCTACGTCTGATCTAATCTAATAGAGTCTGTCTTCTTTGTTGGTCTTTCTGAGGGCTGAGGGAGAGATGGAAAGAGCTAGGGGTTGAGGGAGGAAGAGAGTGGGACCAGTGCAATGTTCTTTATCTCTGGAGCTGGTTATGTGCTAATGGCTGTCCTGGAGAGACAGAGGAGCCAGAGACATGGCAACAGGCCAGACCGGCAAATGCCTTAAGCTCTGGAGACGAGGGCTGCGTCCCAAATTGCCTATGGGCTTTGGTCAAAAGTAGTGCACTACATAGGGAATATGGCCTCATTTGGGACACAACCTAGGGGGCTTCCAGCTGTTAGACCACATTTCCTCTCTTACTCTTTGGACAGTCTTTCTGTACAAAAATGTTGAAAAAACCTATTATCTAGAATCATCACTACATACAGACAGCAAAATTGAATTTTGCAGCATGAAACCACCCCACTTGACACGTCATCCTTTACCTTGACCGCTCTTTCTTACTCCCTCCCTTTTCTCTTTCTCCCACCACCCTCTCCTCATCACCCTGTCTCAACTAGGGGAATGTGAGGTGTGTGATGGGTGGTAATTGTAGGTTAAGGTCCAGCTGCTGACACTGTTTGATCTCTACCCAACACACACACACACACACACACATACACAAAGTCCTCCTCCCCCCCATTCTCCACTTGTCAGAGCATGCTTCAGATGGAGGGGTAGCCTGGTCTGGTTTTCTCCCCTGGATCATCCTGGTAGCCATAACTCTAACCCTGGTAACCCTAACCCTGGTAACCATAACTCTGGTAACCCTAACTCTAACCCTGGTAACCCTATCTCTATCCCTGGTAACCATAACTCTAACCCTAACCCTGGTAACCCTAACCCTGGTAACCCTAACCATAACCCTAACCCTGGTAACCCTAACTATAACCCTGGTAACCCTAACCCTGGTAACCATAACTCTAACCCTAACCCTGGTAACCCTAACCCTGGTAACCCTAACTATAACCCTAACCCTGGTAACCCTAACCCTGGTAACCCTAACCCTAACCCTGGTAACCATAACCCTAACCCTGGTAACCATAACCCTGGTAACCATAACCCTAACCCTGGTAACCCTAACCCTAACCCTGGTAACCATAACCCTAACCCTGGTAACCATAACCCTGGTAACCATAACCCTAACCCTGGTAACCATAACCCTGGTAACCATAACCATAACCCTGGTAACCCTAACCCTGGTAACCCTAACCCTAACCCTGGTAACCATAACCCTAACCCTGGTAACCATAACCCTGGTAACCATAACCCTAACCCTGGTAACCATAACCCTAACCCTGGTAACCCTAACCCTAACCCTGGTAACCCTAACCCTGGTAACCCTAACCCTGGTAACCCTAAGCCTAACCCTGGTAACCCTAACCCTAACCCTGGTAACCATAACCCTGGTAACCATAACCCTGGTAACCATAACCCTGGTAACCCTGGTAACCCTAACCATAACCCCGGTAACCCTAACCCTGGTAACCATAACCCTGGTAACCATAACCCTGGTAACCCTGGTAACCCTAACCATAACCCCGGTAACCCTAACCCTGGTAACCATAACCCTGGTAACCCTAACCATAACCCTGGTAACCATAACCCTGGTAACCCTAACCCTAACCCTGGTAACCATAACCCTGGTAACCATAACCCTGGTAACCCTGGTAACCCTAACCATAACCCCGGTAACCCTAACCCTGGTAACCATAACCCTGGTAACCCTAACCATAACCCTGGTAACCATAACCCTGGTAACCCTAACCCTAACCCTGGTAACCATAACCCTGGTAACCATAACCCTAACTCTGGTAACCATAACCCTAACCCTGGTAACCATAACCCTGGTAACCCTAACCCTGGTAACCCTAACCCTAACCCTGATAACCATAACCCTGGTAACCCTAACCCTGGTAACCCTAACCCTAACTCTGGTAACCCTAACCATAACCCTGGTAACCATAACCCTGGTAACCCTAACCATAACCCTAACCCTGATAACCATAACCCTGGTAACCCTAACCCTGGTAACCCTAACCCTGGAAACCATAACCCTAACCCTGGTAACCCTAACCCTGGTAACCCTAACCATAACCCTGGTAACCCTAACCCTGGTAACCCTAACTATAACCCTAACCCTGGTAACCCTAACTATAACCCTAACCCTGGTAACCCTAACCCTGGTAACCCTAACCCTGGTAACCCTAACCCTAACCCTAACCCTGGTAACCCTAACCCTAACCCTGGTAACCCTAACCCTGGTAACCCTAAGCCTAACCCTGGTAACCCTAACCCTGGTAACCATAACCCTGGTAAACCTAACCATAACCATAACCCTGGTAACCCTAACCCTGGTAACCCTAACCCTAACCCTGGTAACCCTAACCCTGGTAACTCTAACCCTGGTAACCCTAACTCTAACCCTGGTAACCCTAACTATAACCCTAACCCTGGTAACCCTAACCCTGGTAACTCTAACCCTGGTAACCCTAACCCTGGTAACCCTAACCCTGGTAACCCTAACCCTGGTAACCCTAACCTTGGTAACCATAACCATAACCATGGTAACCCTAAGCCTGGTAACCCTAACCATAACCCTGGTAACCATAGGCCTGGTAACCCTAACCCTGGTAACCATAACCCCGGTAACCCTAACCCTGGTAACCATAACCATAACCCTGGTAACCATAACCCTGGTAACCTTAACCATAACCCTGGTAACCATAGGCCTGGTAACCCTAACCCTGGTAACCATAACCCCGGTAACCCTAACCCTGGTAACCATAACCATAACCCTGGTAACCATAACCCTGGTAACCCTAACCATAACCCTGGTAACCATAAGCCTGGTAACCCTAACCATAACCCTGGTAACCATAACCATGGTAACCCTAACCCTGCTCTGCAGTTTGTAATTGGCCCAGACACACAACAGTACAGGAGAGAGAGAGAAAAACTAAGACAGAGAGATAGAGTTCATTTTTTATTGTTTATTTCACTTGCTTTGGCAATGCAAAACATATGTTTCCCATGCCAATAAAACCCCTTAAATTGAATTGAGAGAGAGAGAGACCGAGAGAGAGACACAAAGAGAGAGAGAGAAAGACCGAGAGAGAGACACAGAGAGAGAGAGAGCGCGAGAGAGAGAGCGCGAGAGAGAGAGCGCGAGAGAGAGAGCGCGAGAGAGAGCGCGAGAGAGAGAGCGCGAGAGAGAGACACAGAGAGAGAGAGAGAGAGAGAGAGAGAGAGAGAGAGAGAGAGAGAGAGAGAGAGAGAGAGAGAGAGAGAGAGAGAGAGAGAGAGAGAGAGAGAGAGAGAGAGAGAGAGAGAGAGAGAGAGAGATACAGAGAGACACACAAGGCTCCTGAGGGGCCTTTCTAATTCACATGAAAGCCCAGAGCTGCTGATGGAATAAGAGAGAGCGGGGTCTCGGGCTACGGGTACGATGACATGGGTTATTAGAGAGAAACCTGATGACAATGACTTGCACCTTTCTTTCCAAGCCAGCAGCGGAGAGACACTGCCTTTTAGCCTCCCCGTCTCAACATTCCAGATTTCAAGTATCTCTGGTGAGGATTGGGGTTAGTAGGGAACTTTCAGTCATAAAAAAGGTGGTGATAGCCCCAAACTTTGATTTGGTATCGTCCTTGCTACAAGGCCAAAGGTTTCATGTACAGTAAATATGGAATAGCTTCAAACCTCATGATGGGTGGACGAATACCAATGATTAAGTGCTTTTGATATATTTTTTTAAAATCTACCTTTACTTATCCAGGTAAATGTAATAAACATAAAATCACTTTTTCAAAATAATCTGGTCTTTATAACATAGGCTTTCGTGCACAAGTTCCATTTCTAAAAAGCAACTATAGACAATTGACCAGAGTTACCATCTAAGCCACCAACCATGAGTAAATAAGATGACTAGCTATGTGGTAGGCCTTTATGATGGAATGACTGGGGCTAAGTCACAACAGAGCTTTCTGGATGAATGGGCTTTAACACAAGGGGAACACCAAATCCAATATCCGCAAACAGGAAGAGTGGACAGAGAGAGAAACAGAGAGACAGAGAGACAGAGAGAGACAGAGAGAAGAAAGAGACAGAGAGACAGAGAGAGACAGAGCGAAGAAAGAGACAGAGAGTCAGAGCGAAGAGAGAGAGAGAGAGAGAGAGAGAGAAAGAGTTAGAGAGTGGACAGAGAGAGAAACAGAGAGACAGAGACAGAGAGAGACAGAGACAGAGCGAAGAAAGAGACAGAGAGACAGCGAGAGACAGAGAGACAGAGCGAAGAAAGAGACAGAGAGAAGAAAGAGACAGAGAGACAGAGAGAGACAGAGCGAAGAAAGAGACAGAGAGTCAGAGCAAAGAGAGAGAGAGAGAGAGAGAGAGAGAAAGAGTTAGAGAGTGGCAGAGAGAGACAGAACACAGAGTACAGAGAAAGAGAGAGATCGAGAGAGACTGCCTGCCTGTAGTTACACACTGAGTAAATGAATCTGAGAGGAACTGGTGGTCAGCAGTCTCAGCACTGTGCAGATTACACAGGGATAACACTGCACCTGAAACAACACACACACACACACGCACTCGCACGCACACACACAGACAGGAAAAAAAAACACACATGCCCACACAGAAACACACACACACATGCCCAGTTGCGCGCACACACACACACACACACACACACACACACACACACACACACACACACACACACACACACACACACACACACACACACACACACACACACACACACACACACACACACACACACACACACACACACACACACACAGTGGGTAACGTGAAAGTCAAGCTTAAGCCTAAGGCTAAGGGTAAATGAAAATGAATCCAGTTTCTGGTAATGTGGACTAATACCCAAACAGTACATCACCCAGATGCTAGCAGGACTACCAGATGCTAGCAGGACTACCAGATGCTAGCAGGACTACCAGATGCTAGCAGGACTACCAGATGCTAGCAGGACTACCAGATGCTAGCAGGACTACCAGATGCTAGCAGGATTACCAGATGCTAGCAGGACTACCAGATGCTAGCAGGACTACCAGATGCTAGCAGGACTACCAGATGCTAGCAGGACTACCAGATGCTAGCAGGACTACCAGATGCTAGCAGGATTACCAGATGCTAGCAGGATTACCAGATGCTAGCAGGACTACCAGATGCTAGCAGGACTACCAGATGCTAGCAGGACTACCAGATGCTAGCAGGACTACCAGATGCTAGCAGGATTACCAGATGCTAGCAGGACTACCAGATGCTAGCAGGACAACCAGATGCTAGCAGGATTACCAGATGCTAGCAGGATTACCAGATGCTAGCAGGATTACCAGATGCTAGCAGGACTACCAGATGCTAGCAGGACTACCAGATGCTAGCAGGACTACCAGATTTACATTGGATGAGTGTTAAAACCACTATTAGAGAAAAGATCCACGTAGATCCACTAAACTTTCTGGTTTCTACTAGAATCTACTTACCAATGCAGCGAGTTTTGTCAGGAGATGGGATGTAGCCAGAGGGACAAACACAGGAGTAACCGCCCACCGAGTTGAAACACTGTCCTCCGTCACAAATGCGGGAAATGGTGACACACTCATCCACATCTGTCAGGAAAGAGATACATGTTATAACCCGGTGTCTCATTGGTGTCAGACAGCAAGGAAAATCTTTGACTAATTTATCACCTATGACTAATGTCATTTTGTTGAAATGGCATTTTCTACATTCTCTACGTATATGTGAATAAAATACTGTAGCTATAATTCCCAATCTCCACAATATTTTTCACAAATATATTTCACAAATAGGGACAAATTTACATGTTATGTATATACTGCTGCCTACACAATTGCCCCTTGTGGGATAAATAAAGTATTTTGAATTGAAATGTAATTAAACTTTACAGTCTGCCTACAGTAAGGGGCTACAGTAAGGGGCTACAGTAAGGGGCTACAGTAAGGCTACATCTCAAATAGCAGTCTGCCTACAGTAAGGGGCTACAGTAAGGGGCTACAGTAAGGGGCTACAGTAAGGCTACATCTCAAATAGCAGTCTGCCTACAGTAAGGGACTACAGTAAGGGGCTACAGTAAGGGGCTACAGTAAGGGGCTACAGTAAGGGAGTACAGTAAGGGGCTACAGTAAGGGGCTACAGTAAAGGGCTACAGTAAGGGGCTACAGTAAGGGGCTACAGTAAGGGGCTACAGTAAGGTGGTACAGTAAGGTGCTACAGTAAGGGGCTACAGTAAGGGGCTACAGTAAGGGGCTACAGTAAGGGACTACAGTAAGGGTCTACAGTAAGGGACTACAGTAAGGGGCTACAGTAAGGGGCTACAGTCAGGGGCTACAGTCAGGGGCTACAGTAAGGTGCTACAGTAAGGGGATACAGTAAGGGGCTACAGTAAGGGGCTACAGTAAGGTGCTACAGTAAGGGGCTACAGTAAGGGACTACAGTAAGGGGCTACAGTAAGGGGCTACAGTAAGGGACTACAGTAAGGGGCTACAGTAAGGGGCTACAGTAAGGGGCTACAGTCAGGGACTACAGTAAGGGACTACAGTAAGGTGCTACAGTAAGGGGCTACAGTAAGGGGCTACAGTAAGGGGCTACAGTAAGGTACTACAGTAAGGGACTACAGTAAGGGGCTACAGTAAGGGGCTACAGTAAGGGGCTACAGTAAGGTGCTACAGTAAGGTGCTACAGTAAGGGGCTACAGTAAGGTGCTACAGTAAGGGGCTACAGTAAGGGACTACAGTAAGGGGCTACAGTAAGGGGCTACAGTAAGGGGCTACAGTAAGGTGCTACAGTAAGGGGCTGCAGTAAGGGGCTACAGTAAGGGGCTACAGTAAGGTGCTACAGTAAGGGGCTACAGTAAGGTGCTACAGTAAGGGGCTACAGTAAGGGGCTACAGTAAGGGGCTACAGTAAGGGGCTACAGTAAGGGGCAACAGTAAGGGATGAGAGTAAGGGGCTACAGTAAGGGGCTACAGTAAGGCTACATCTCAAATAGCACCATAATCCCTATATAGTGCACTACATACGTACTAGGTTGTCATTTGGGACGCAGCCTAAGCCAGTACTGTGCTGAATGGCCTCTCACTGTTAATCCCAGTGCATATCTTTACAAAGAGTGACTTGCACTTGAAGAATCCAAAGCATGTTGGAGAGGCAGTAAAAAAGAGAGGGAAACGCGTGAGAGGAGGTTCGTATTTACCTTTGTCACTGAAACAGTGGACTCAGTGTTGGGACTGTTACCTCAGTAAACTACAGTCTGCAGCACTAACATACTGGACCACGTCTCAAAACGGGAAAACGACTTGGAGAGAGGAAGATGCCATGTTGAGACTTCAAGGGAAGGAATGTCTCAATGTTCAGGTATTTCTTTGTCCTGTTTCAAATTGATGTCTTTTGCCAAGATTTGCCAAGAATTGATTTCCAAAGGTAATCAATACCATTACTTGCCAAACCTCATACAGTAAAATAGAACACTCAGTTCTACCATGCACCAATCTACAACGTTCTAAACTATTTAGGGTCACATGGTCTGTACTAATTTCAATATACAAGTATTTTATCACCAAAGGCAAACAAAGAGCTGAATTTGACCAACGTTTTTTTATCTTTTTATTTAACTAGGCAAGTCAGTTAAGAATATATTCTTATTTTCAATCACAGCCTAGGAACGGTGGGTTAACTGCCTTGTTCAGGGGCAGAAGGACAGATTTTTACCTAGTTAGCTCAGGGATTCGATCATGCAACCTTTCGGTTACTAGTCCAACGCTCTAACCACTAGGTCACCCTAGAGTCTACCCGAATGACTCGACACTGAAAGAAAGTGACCTCAAGGATAGTTCTTTGATTCTAACTTTGTTTACTTTCAATGACGTTTGAAATTAAAAACGCTAGACACAACAAGTAGCCATTTGAAATATAAACACGTAGACAACACGATAATTGTTTACCAGAATGTAATTTGTGGTGAATGAGCGGTTTCGTAAATAAGTACCTTGCACCTAGAAGGTGAAACAGACATATGTTATAGACTAACTGAGATATTTACGTAAATTATAGACTAACTGAGAAGATTAAAGAGACGGTAGGAGGATAGCAATTAGCCACGAGGCTAACACAACAACGGGAATTAGCGAGGGTCGAGCCAGGCCAAATGCCCAAGGAATTTACAAGACTGTAATTACGAAGTTCGAAACAGCTTGTTAAATGTCTTGGACTCTGAAATGGTTTCAGAGGAAAGCCTTGTCATGAGTAGACATTAGGCTAAGGCCAAAAGGCAGTAGGCCTAACATACGGCTTGCATAGAGGAACGTTGGGAGTTTGAGTGACGCGTGGGACACTAATGCTCAGTGTTTTAGTTTAAAGTGTGTTTTTTTAGTTTTAAACCTAAAACCTGCCGTTTATCCTTACCGCCAACCCTGTTCCTGGAAAGCTACCGTCCTCTAGGTTAACTCCAACCCCGTTCCTGTGAGCTACCATCCTGTAGGTCAACTCCAACCCTGTTCCTGTGAGCTACCATCCTCTAGGTCAACTCCAACCCTGTTCCTGTGAGATACCGTCCTCTAGGTTAACGCCAACCCTGTTCCTGTGAGATACCGTCCTCTAGGTTAACTCCAACGCTGTTCCTGTGAGATACCGTCCTCTAGGTTAACGCCAACCCCATTCCTGTGAGCTACCATCCTGTAGGTCAACTCCAACCCTGTTCCTGTGAGCTACCATCCTGTAGGTCAACTCCAACCCTGTTCCTGTGAGCTACCATCCTGTAGGTCAACTCCAACCCTGTTCCTGTGAGCTACCATCCTCTAGGTCAACTCCAACCCTGTTCCTGTGAGATACCGTCCTCTAGGTTAACGCCAACCCTGTTCCTGTGAGATACCGTCCTCTAGGTTAACTCCAACGCTGTTCCTGGAGAGCTACTGTCCTCTAGGTTAACTCCAACGCTGTTCCTGGTTTTCGCTCCAACCCTAATTTAGCACACCTGATTCTAATAATTAGCTGGTTGATAAGCTGAACCAGGTTAGTTACAACTGGAGTTGGAGCGAAAACCTACTGCAGGGTAGCTCTCCAGGAACAGGGTTGGAGAGCCCTGCCTTAAACTCTCAAAGTTATAACTCACCCTAACCCTAGAGGTTCTTGAGGTCTATACATTCATCATCTTTACGAGCTAAAGTCATAATTGTAACGATGCATGTCCATAAATCACATTTCTACCGTTTGCTTCGGTTTAGACACACGTTACATACAGACCAGAGTTGATGAGATCATGTTGCTAACACCCACTTATCACCTACTTCTCACTACATCATTTTACTGTTTCATTCCATGTACCCAGTGTCTTCAGAAAGCTTTCACATCCCTTGACTTTTTCCACATTTTGTTGTGTTACAGGCTGAATTTAAAATGGATTAAATTTAGATTTTTGGTCACTGCCCAACACAGTTGGATTGAATTATGTTTATTGAATTTGTTTCTAATGTATTACAAATGAAAAGCTGAAATGTCTTGAGTCAATAAGTATTCAACCCCTTTGTTATAGCAGCAGTAAAAATGTGCTTAACAAGTTACTTAATAAGTTACATGGACTCACTCTGTGTGCAATAGAGTTTAACATAACAATTATCTGTAAGGTCACTCAGTCGAGCAGTGAATTTTAAACACAGATTTAACCACAAAGACCAGGGAGATTTTCCAATGCCCCGCAAAGAAGGGCACCTATTGGTAGACGGGTAAAAAAAATCTGACATTGAATATCCGTTTGAGCATTAATTACACTTTGGATGGTGTATCAATACACACAGTTACTACAAAGATACAGGTGTCCTTACTAACTCAGTTGCTGGAGAGCAAGGAAACCACTCAGGGATCTCACCGTGAGGCCAATGGTGACTTTAAAACAGTTAAGTTTAATGGCTGTGATAGGAAAAAACGTAGGATTGATCAACAACATTGTAGTTATTCCACAATACTAAGCTGTTTGCAACAAGGCACTAAAGTAATAGAGCAAAACATTTGGCAAAGCAATTAACGTTTTGTACTGAATACAAAGTGTTATATTTGGGGCAAATCCAATCAACACATTATTGAGTACCTCTCTCCATATTTTCAAGCATAGTGATGGCTGCATCATGTTATGGGTATGCTTGTAATCGTCAAGGACCTGGGAGTTTTTTAGGATAAAAAATAAATAAAAATAAAAAACGGAATGGAGCTAAGCACAGGAAGAAATCCTAGAGGAAAACCTGGTTCAGTCTGCTTTCCACTAGACACTGGGAGATTAATTCAGCATGACAATAACCTAAAACACAAGGCCAAATCTACACTGGAGTTGCTTACCATAAACACAGTGAATGTTCCTGAGTGGCCGAGTTACAGTTTGGACTTAAATCTACTTGAAAATCTATGGCAAGACCTGAAAATGGTTGTCTAGCAATGATCAACAACCAATTTGACTGAGCTTGAATAATTTGGAAAATGGGCAAATGCTGCCCAATCCAGGTGTGGAAAGCTCTTAGAGAATTACCCAGAAACACTCACAGCTGTAATCACTGCCAAAAGCGATTCTAACATGTATTGACTCAGGGGGTTGAATACTTATCTAACCAAGATATATTTGTGTTTTATTTTTCATATATATTTTTTCAAATGTTCAAATGTTTCTTCCACTTTGACACTACAGAGTATTTTGTGTAAATCGTTGACAAAAAAAGGACAATTCAATCCATTTTAATCCCACTTTGTAACAACAACAACATTTGGAAGAAAAAAACGTTCTTAAGGTTCAAGTAGTGGACTTCTGTAAATTCCTCAGGATGTTAAAGAAATACTCATTACAATACCCAATAAAACGATACACTCTCTTACTTCAATATCCATTATTGTGTATCTTGAGCGGTTTAACGGTAAATCGGGAAAAAAAGGGAAATGAGAGAAAAAGGTATCATTAAGCCTAAATGTCCGCCACCATTTCCTGCGTTACTCACCCTCGCACTTCTGGGAGCCCTCTTTCTGCCTGTGGCCAGCTGGACACTTGCACTCGTACGAACCCACAGTGTTGATGCAATTACCTCCCTGGCAGAGTCCCGGGATGGCCTGGCACTCGTCAACATCTGGGCAAAAAAGAGTGGAGCACATAAACAACCACAACTGCATACAGGTCAACGCTGCACACTGTAAAATGTCATCGGTCTCCATATTTAGAAGCCTAATTGAATCCTAATTTGAAGGTCAGAGGAAAATGTTAATCGCATGAGTTTCATTCCCAAACGCTAATATTCACAACATTGAATTGACACAAACCGCCTGGTACGTTGACACAAACCGCCTGGTGCGTTGACACAAACCACCTGGTACGTTGACACAAACCACCTGGTAATTTGACACAAACCGCCTGGTACGTTGACACAAACCACCTGGTAAGTTGACACAAACCACCTGGTACGTTGACACAAACCGCCTGGTACGTTGACACAAACCACCTGGTAAGTTGACACAAACCACCTGGTACGTTGACACAAACCGCCTGTTACGTTGACAAAAACAGCCTGTTACGTTGGCAAAAACAGCCTGGTACGTTGACAAAAACAGCCTGTTACATTGACAAAAACAGCCTGTTACGTTGACAAAAACAGCCTGGTACGTTGACACAAACCGCCTGGTAAGTTGACACAAACCGCCTGGTACGTTGACACAAACCGCCTGGTACGTTGACACAAACCGCCTGGTACGTTGACACAAACCGCCTGGTACGTTGACAGAAACCGCCTGGTACGTTGACACAAACCGCCTGGTACGTTGACACAAACCGCCTGGTACGTTGACACAAACCGCCTGGTACGTTGACACAAACCGCCTGGTACGTTGACACAAACCGCCTGGTACGTTGACACAAACCGCCTGGTACGTTGACACAAACCGCCTGGTACGTTGACACAAACCGCCTGGTACGTTGACACAAACCACCTGGTACGTTGACACAAACCGCCTGGTAAGTTGACACAAACCGCCTGGTACGTTGACACAAACCGCCTGGTACGTTGACACAAACCGCCTGGTACGTTGACAGAAACCTCCTGGTACGTTGACACAAACCGCCTGGTACGTTGACACAAACCGCCTGGTACGTTGACACAAACCGCCTGGTACGTTGACACAAACCGCCTGGTACGTTGACACAAACCGCCTGGTAAGTTGACACAAACCGCCTGGTACGTTGACACAAACCGCCTGGTACGTTGACACAAACCGCCTGGTACGTTGACACAAACCGCCTGGTACGTTGACACAAACCGCCTGGTACGTTGACACAAACCGCCTGGTACGTTGACACAAACCGCCTGGTACGTTGACACAAACCGCCTGTTACGTTGACACAAACCGCCTGTTACGTTGACAAAAACAGCCTGTTACGTTGACAAAAACAGCCTGGTACGTTGACAAAAACAGCCTGGTACGTTGACAAAAACAGCCTGTTACGTTGACAAAAACAGCCTGGTACGTTGACAAAAACAGCCTGGTACGTTGACACAAACCGCCTGGTAAGTTGACACAAACCGCCTGGTAAGTTGACACAAACCGCCTGGTACGTTGACACAAACCGCCTGGTACGTTGACACAAACCGCCTGGTACGTTGACACAAACCGCCTGGTACGTTGACAGAAACCGCCTGGTACGTTGACACAAACCGCCTGGTACGTTGACACAAACCGCCTGGTACGTTGACACAAACCGCCTGGTACGTTGACACAAACCGCCTGGTACGTTGACACAAACCGCCTGGTACGTTGACACAAACCGCCTGGTACGTTGACACAAACCGCCTGGTACGTTGACACAAACCGCCTGTTACGTTGACAAAAACAGCCTGTTACGTTGACAAAAACAGCCTGGTACGTTGACAAAAACAGCCTGTTACGTTGACAAAAACAGCCTGTTACGTTGACAAAAACAGCCTGGTACGTTGACAAAAACAGCCTGGTACGTTGACAAAAACAGCCTGTTACGTTGACAAAAACAGCCTGGTACGTTGACAAAAACAGCCTGGTACGTTGACACAAACCGCCTGGTAAGTTGACACAAACCGCCTGGTAAGTTGACACAAACCGCCTGGTACGTTGACACAAACCGCCTGGTACGTTGACACAAACCGCCTGGTACGTTGACACAAACCGCCTGGTACGTTGACAGAAACCGCCTGGTACGTTGACACAAACCGCCTGGTACGTTGACACAAACCACCTGGTACGTTGACACAAACCGCCTGGTACGTTGACACAAACCGCCTGGTACGTTGACACAAACCACCTGGTACGTTGACACAAACCGCCTGGTACGTTGACACAAACCGCCTGGTACGTTGACACAAACCGCCTGTTACGTTGACAAAAACAGCCTGTTACGTTGACAAAAACAGCCTGGTACGTTGACAAAAACAGCCTGTTACGTTGACAAAAACAGCCTGTTACGTTGACAAAAACAGCCTGGTACGTTGACACAAACCGCCTGGTAAGTTGACACAAACCGCCTGGTACGTTGACACAAAGCGCCTGTTACGTTGACACAAACCGCCTGGTAAGTTGACACAAACCGCCTGGTACGTTGACACAAACCACCTGGTACGTTGACACAAACCGCCTGGTACGTTGACACAAACCACCTGGTACGTTGACACAAACCGCCTGGTAAGTTGACACAAACCGCCTGGTAAGTTGACACAAACCGCCTGGTAAGTTGACACAAACCGCCTGGTAAGTTGACACAAACCGCCTGTTACGTTGACACAAACCGCCTGGTAAGTTGACACAAACCGCCTGGTACGTTGACACAAACCGCCTGGTACGTTGACACAAACCCCCTGGTACGTTGACACAAACCCCCTGGTAATTTGACATAAACCGCCTGGTAAGTTGACACAAACCGCCTGGTAAGTTGACACAAACCGCCTGGTAAGTTGACACAAACCGCCTGGTAAGTTGACACAAACCGCCTGTTACGTTGACACAAACCGCCTGGTAAGTTGACACAAACCGCCTGGTAAGTTGACACAAACCGCCTGGTACGTTGACACAAACCGCCTGGTACGTTGACACAAACCCCCTGGTACGTTGACACAAACCCCCTGGTAATTTGACATAAACCGCCTGGTAAGTTGACACAAACCACCTGGTAAGTTGACACAAACCGCCTCAATTCATTCAGCGCATTTCAGAAGTACGCTATCTCAACACAGAGCGTACCCTGAGTGTTGTGGAATCATGCAGACGTTGTAACGGCAGACAAATGACAAAAGTAAAATGACCAAAGTTGTGAAGCTAGATATATAACCTCCTTCAACGAATGACAGAATATCGGGGTGGCAGGTAGCCTAGTGGTTAGAGCGTTGGGCTGACAGCGGGGGAAACGTTATAGAGGTAATTTGGCATGCACAGGCGAGAGACGTGATTTGATAATATAACCTATATATTACAGAATAAAGTTTCACATTCTCATGCGAGACAGGAGTCAGGATTTTGGGTTTCGGTGGGATTGGCACTGGATAGGAAAATAGCCTAGGCTAGAATTTTCCCTCGTGCCTCTCTGAATTGTTAACAGACTGGTGCATAGATCTATCAAATGTGACTGTCTAAAGAGTCACAATGGCAGTTCAAAGAAGCACACGTTCTTTCATAGGCTATACTGTAGGGGTTTCCTGTAGGCTTCGTTAACTGCATCCAGGTCGCCAGTGCAGTCCGGCAGCTTCAATTATGCATGTGCTTTGAATTCATGCTGATTTTGTGTGAAGTAAATACGCTAGCCTAAAGACTTTTGCTAATCTGATGCTGTTTGTGTTGTGTATTTTTGTGGAATTGCATAGGTGCAATTATTTAGTGCGAAATGTTTTATAATTTCCCGGGTCTCTATTTTTTTGGGGGGGGAAATGAGAAGAGTGTTCCCGTGACAGTCCCGGGATCCCATTTACCCATGTTCATCCATACACAGTACTAATCTCTGGTAGATCCCAGTTACCCATGTTCAGCCATACACAGTACTAATCTCTGGTAGATCCCAGTTACCCATGTTCATCCATACACAGTACTAATCTCTGGTAGATCCCAGTTACCCATGTTCATCCATACACAGTACTAATCTCTGGTAGATCCCAGTTACCCATGTTAATCCATACACAGTACTAATCTCTGGTAGATCCCATTTACCCATGTTCATCCATACACAGTACTAATCTCTGGTAGATCCCAGTTACCCATGTTAATCCATACACAGTACTAATCTCTGGTAGATCCCAGTTACCCATGTTCAGCCATACACAGTACTAATCTCTGGTAGATCCCAGTTACCCATGTTCAGCCATACACAGTACTAATCTCTGGTAGATCCCAGTTACCCATGTTCATCCATACACAGTACTAATCTCTGGTAGATCCCATTTATCCATGTTCATCCATACACAGTACTAATCTCTGGTAGATCCCAGTTACCCATGTTAATCCATACACAGTACTAATCTCTGGTAGATCCCAGTTACCCATGTTCATCCATACACAGTACTAATCTCTGGTAGATCCCATTTACCCATGTTAATCCAAACACAGTACTAATCTCTGGTAGATCCCATTTACCCATGTTAATCCATACACAGTACTAATCTCTGGTAGATCCCAGTTACCCATGTTCATCCATACACAGTACTAATCTCTGGTAGATCCCAGTTACCCATGTTAATCCATACACAGTACTAAACTCTGGTAGATCCCAGTTACCCATGTTAATCCATACAAGGTACTAATCTCTGGTAGATCCCAGTTACCCATGTTAACACATACACAGTACTAATCTCTGGTAGATCCCAGTTACCCATGTTCAGCCATACACAGTACTAATCTCTGGTAGATCCCATTTACCCATGTTCATCCATACACAGTACTAATCTCTGGTAGATCCCAGTTACCCATGTTCATCCATACACAGTACTAATCTCTGGTAGATCCCAGTTACCCATGTTAATCCATACACAGTACTAATCTCTGGTATATCCCAGTTACCCATGTTAATCCATACACAGTACTAATCTCTGGTAGATCCCAGTTACCCATGTTCATCCATACACAGTACTAATCTCTGGTAGATCCCAGTTACCCATGTTAATCCATACACAGTACTAATCTCTGGTAGATCCCAGTTACCCATGTTAATCCATACACAGTACTAATCTCTGGTAGATCCCATTTACCCATGTTAATCCATACACAGTACTAATCTCTGGTAGATCCCAGTTACCCATGTTCATCCATACACAGTAATAATCTCTGGTAGATCCCAGTTACCCATGTTCATCCATACACAGTACTAATCTCTGGTAGATCCCAGTTACCCATGTTAATCCATACACAGTACTAATCTCTGGTAGATCCCAGTTACCCATGTTAATCCATACAAGGTACTAATCTCTGGTAGATCCCAGTTACCCATGTTAATCCATACACAGTACTAATCTCTGGTAGATCCCAGTTACCCATGTTAATCCATACAAGGTACTAATCTCTGGTAGATCCCAGTTACCCATGTTAATCCATACACAGTACTAATCTCTGGTAGATCCCATTTACCCATGTTAATCCATACACAGTACTAATCTCTGGTAGATCCCAGTTACCCATGTTCATCCATACACAGTACTAATCTCTGGTAGATCCCAGTTACCCATGTTCATCCATACACAGTACTAATCTCTGGTAGATCCCATTTACCCATGTTAATCCATACACAGTACTAATCTCTGGTAGATCCCAGTTAACCATGTTAATCCATACAAGGTACTAATCTCTGGTAGATCCCAGTTACACATGTTAATCCATACACAGTACTAATCTCTGGTAGATCCCAGTTACCCATGTTAATCCATACAAGGTACTAATCTCTGGTAGATCCCAGTTACCCATGTTAATCCATACACAGTACTAATCTCTGGTAGATCCCAGTTACCCATGTTCAGCCATACACAGTACTAATCTCTGGTAGATCCCATTTACCCATGTTCATCCATACACAGTACTAATCTCTGGTAGATCCCAGTTACCCATGTTCATCCATACACAGTACTAATCTCTGGTAGATCCCAGTTACCCATGTTCATCCATACACAGTACTAATCTCTGGTAGATCCCATTTACCCATGTTAATCCATACACAGTACTAATCTCTGGTAGATCCCAGTTACCCATGTTCAGCCATACACAGTACTAATCTCTGGTAGATCCCAGTTACCCATGTTCAGCCATACACAGTACTAATCTCTGGTAGATCCCAGTTACCCATGTTAATCCATACACAGTACTAATCTCTGGTAGATCCCAGTTACCCATGTTCAGCCATACACAGTACTAATCTCTGGTAGATCCCATTTACCCATGTTCAGCCATACACAGTACTAATCTCTGGTAGATCCCAGTTACCCATGTTCATCCATACACAGTACTAATCTCTGGTAGATCCCAGTTACCCATGTTAATCCATACACAGTACTAATCTCTGGTAGATCCCAGTTACCCATGTTAATCCATACACAGTACTAATCTCTGGTAGATCCCAGTTACCTATGTTCAGCCATACACAGTACTAATCTCTGGTAGATCCCAGTTACCCATGTTAATCCATACACAGTACTAATCTCTGGTAGATCCCAGTTACCCATGTTAATCCATACACAGTACTAATCTCTGGTAGATCCCAGTTACCCATGTTCAGCCATACACAGTACTAATCTCTGGTAGATCCCAGTTACCCATGTTAATCCATACACAGTACTAATCTCTGGTAGATCCCAGTTACCCATGTTCAGCCATACACAGTACTAATCTCTGGTAGATCCCATTTACCCATGTTCAGCCATACACAGTACTAATCTCTGGTAGATCCCAGTTACCCATGTTCATCCATACACAGTACTAATCTCTGGTAGATCCCATTTACCCATGTTAATCCATACAGAGTACTAATCTCTAGTAGATCCCAGTTACCCATGTTAATCCATACACAGTACTAATCTCTGGTAGATCCCAGTTACCCATGTTCAGCCATACACAGTACTAATCTCTGGTAGATCCCAGTTACCCATGTTAATCCATACACAGTACTTATCTCTGGTAGATCCCAGTTACCCATGTTCAGCCATACACAGTACTAATCTCTGGTAGATCCCAGTTACCCATGTTAATCCATACACAGTACTAATCTCTGGTAGATCCCAGTTACCCATGTTCAGCCATACACAGTACTAATCTCTGGTAGATCCCAGTTACCCATGTTCATCCATACACAGTACTAATCTCTGGTAGATCCCAGTTACCCATGTTCATCCATACACAGTACTAATCTCTGGTAGATCCCAGTTACCCATGTTCATCCATACACAGTACTAATCTCTGGTAGATCCCAGTTACCCATGTTCATCCATACACAGTACTAATCTCTGGTAGATCCCAGTTACCCATGTTAATCCATACACAGTACTAATCTCTGGTAGATCCCAGTTACCTATGTTCAGCCATACACAGTACTAATCTCTGGTAGATCCCAGTTACCCATGTTAATCCATACACAGTACTAATCTCTGGTAGATCCCAGTTACCCATGTTCATCCATACAGAGTACTAATCTCTGGTAGAGCAGTCGGATAACCCGAATAATCATAACTGTTATTATAACTGTTGAAACAGTTAACTATCAGAGTGTTTGGTTAGCTTAGATCTTTCATTGCATTTACAATATACTCAAACCAAAATGGCTGCTTTAGCTTCGGTATATCATAACATGCACGTCTCTAGGCTCAGTCAGATGATGAATGAGCACTCCCCCCCCCCTCTCTCTCTCTCCCTCGTCTCTCTCTCTCATCAGTCAGGTTGAGACTACCACATGCACATATTAGGACATACTTTGATGTTTCCAGTCAGGTTGAGACTACCACAGACCTGTGATGCTCCCCATAAACTCCTTGGCAGGGATTTCAAACATGGAGAGAATGGCTCCATACCGCGGTGATTTAACCCACGCTTCTCTCAGTCTGCAGCATGGCAGCCATTTCTTCCCCGTCACCCCACACTGGTGTCCGTGTGCCATCTGGAATGGCTTGGCCTAATGTCTACCACATTGGTGGTGGGGTGACGAGGTGTTAAGAAACAACACACTAACGCTTTTTGGGGGGGTTTGTGGCTTTATTCTTTACTAACATCTGCACAGCAGAGTTATATTTGCTGTATTTGTGTACGTGATAGGTAAATGTAGATCAAGTAAATGTAGATATAGGTACATGTAGATCAGCTGTAGATATAGGTACATGTAGATCAGCTGTAGATATCGGTACATGTAGATATAGGTACATGTAGATCAGATGTAGATATAGATACATGTAGATATAAGTACATGTAGATCAGATGTAGATATAGGTACATGTAGATCAGATGTAGATATAGGTACATGTAGATCAGATGTAGATATAGGTACATGTAGATCAGATGTAGATATAGGTACATGTAGATCAGATGTAGATATAGGTACATGTAGATATAGGTACATGTAGATATAGGTACATGTAGATATAGGTACCTGTAGATATAGGTACATGTAGATATAGGTACATGTAGATCAGATGTAGATATAGGTACATGTAGATCAGATGTAGATATAGGTACCTGTAGATCAGATGTAGATATAGGTACATGTAGATATAGGTACATGTAGATATAGGTACATGTAGATCAGATGTAGATATAGGTACATGTAGATCAGATGTAGATATAGGTACATGTAGATATAGGTACATGTAGATCAGATGTAGATATAGGTACATGTAGATATAGGTATATGTAGATCAGGTACATGTGGATATAGGTACATGTAGATATAGGTACATGTAGATATAGGTACATGTAGATCAGGTACATGTAGATCAGATGTAGATATAGGTACCTGTAGATATAGGTACATGTAGATCAGCTGTAGATATAGGTACATGTAGATCAGATGTAGATATAGATATAGGTACATGTAGATCAGATGTAGATATAGGTACATGTAGATATAGGTACATGTAGATATAGGTACATGTAGATCAGATGTAAATATAGGTACATGTAGATATAGGTACATGTAGATCAGATGTAGATATAGGTACATGTAGATCAGATGTAGATATAGGTACATGTAGATATAGGTATATGTAGATCAGGTACATGTGGATATAGGTACATGTAGATATAGGTACATGTAGATATAGGTACATGTAGATCAGGTACATGTAGATCAGATGTAGATATAGGTACCTGTAGATATAGGTACATGTAGATATAGGTACATGTAGATCAGATGTAGATATAGGTACATGTAGATCAGATGTAGATATAGGTACATGTAGATCAGATGTAGATATAGGTACATGTAGATATAGGTACATGTAGATATAGGTACATGTGGATATAGGTACATGTAGATCAGGTACATGTAGATATAGGTACATGTAGATCAGGTACATGTAGATATAGGTACATGTAGATCAGGTACATGTAGATATAGGTACATGTAGATCAGGTACATGTAGATAT